>NW_017097993.1:152527-201777 GCF_001412225.1 Nicrophorus vespilloides
TTTTTATCAACGCGGTTTTGCAAATAATCTTTGAAGGTGACTAACACACTAAGAATGTATTTTATACTGAATTACATTAAGTTGAATATGTAAATGCTTATGAATATGATAAGTTACCAAGAAACTAATTATTAATAGTTATCATATAATAAATATTATAACAATTTTAAGTTGATCAAATAATGAAAGAAAATTTTGAAAGAGTGTTAAAAGAGATTATGTATATTTCAGTATTTTAGGTAAAACTAAACAATAAATTTACAAATTCATGATAATTCGGGGTTAACCGCATATATGTGTGCCGGATTGATTAATGTTGCACAAGTCAAGCAACAGGAAATATGTGCTATTGAGTTTCAACATAAGCCGAAAAGACGTTCAACCATGTGACCGGATGGGACGAATTCCCACGTATTTCAAAGTTATATTTAATTTATTCTTCTTTCCTCAGTAAGAAAAATTGTAGTGCGAATATTGCAAAAAGAGTGCAGCTGTAAACTAAACTAATATCTTTAATTAGAGACTGAGAGATTGACTTTAATGCGACGTTTGATTAGCGAGCTGAACGCGCGGGGAAAATCGATAAATAATTAACGCGACGAACACAAAAAAAACGGAAACATAAACGAATAAAAATAAATAAACGCGAGATTACGTAACGCTTCGAGCGGCGGGGTTTTTGCGTAAATCTCTAATCTCGTAATTTGTTTTTCCGTCCGTTCTTTTCGAAACTGGTAATCCCCTGCCGTTTCTAATAATCCACCATGTGAACTGTATGAAATATGCGAGGTTGAAAATAACAAACAAAAAAAATTGAAAGGAAGACGTGATTTATTGCGATTCGGTCTGGTTAAATCAAAGTTTCCAACAAGTAAGAGGAACAGGCGAAAAACATGAGAGGAGGAAAGAAAGGAGTAAGAAGGAGAGGTAAAGGGATGCTTGTAAAACTACGTGTGATGGGTTGGAAAAGTTAAGGGGGCTTCGAGATTTAAAAAGTGTTAGATGGATCATCGGCCTGGGGATTTTTGTCGGTTCTACGGCGGTTGGCGGCCTGCGGTGGCATGGATAAGTGACTGCGCCATAAATCTAGTCCTGCTAGTCTGGAGATGCATTGAGAAAGGATTCGACGAAGACCCGACGCCACACATTCGTGATAACTTGCAGATTTAGAAAACTACCAGCCCTACCAACTTCGGCTATTCGCTCCGGGGTGGAAGAATCGATTGCCTTTTTCCCTTCCACACATATAAGCAATAACCGACAGAAAACGGCACCTCCGCTCGATTATTTATGTACATATAAAACCGCGACACTTCATCGAATCAATTCACTCTTTGGGAAGATTCAATTTATTCTGTTCCTACTCTATTATACTTTATAACCGCATAGTTTTCTAGTCTCAATATAATTATTATATACAAAGTGTGTACTCAATATATCTTAGTAGCTCTTGATTTTCTCCGTAAACTATTTTCTGTAATTAATAATAACAACATGAATTGTAACTACCACCAAAGTACATAATTACTTATACATAAAAAATATGGAATGAAAATTAGATGCATTTTATTAAGAAATTTTCTTATTTAATTTACAAATCAATATACATTTAATTAATAATTAATCTTAGTAATGGAATTATACTAATCATATGAAATTAATTGTGTTAATTAAATTGAATAATTAATACTGTTAAACTATTCATCAGGAATTGGCTACGTCATAGTTAGTATGTTGAGCATAAATGCTATATTTAAGACAACCGAAGATGTAGGAGACTTATTCAAATTCAAATCATTTCATTATTTCCATTTCAATTGCATAAATTCGTCAAATTTGACCCTTGCAAAATTGTCCCCGAAGAAAAACCTCCAATAAGACAGACATAAGAGTATTAAAATAAATTAGGAATGTATCATAGATAGTAAACTAATTATTTCGATATTTTTGTTTTCTGCAAATCGAATTCGCATTCTAGATTGGTTCATTCCACGATAGAAGAAAAAAAATGATTCACGCTCCTTGACAAAGTTTATTATTGTTTACAATAATTAGTTTTCTTTGAATAAACGTTATACATCTTTATTTACAAAAAAATATAAATGTATTATAAAAAAATGAATAAAATATATAATAAATAATACAGATTCCACAGTACTATTTTTATGTTATCTTTTAAATATTTGTAGAAATAAGTATAAATATATTACATATTTACACACTTGTTTAACCTTTTATGATACTGTTTGAAACCGGTAATGAAAAAAATAATTTTCTGTAATAATTTTGATAGTAATATTATTGTTTGATTATTTTTTAAATGTACTTTCCACGGTTCAATAATTTATATTTGATCAACATAAAGGTTTATATTTGTAAATTATATATTAGAGTGAATTAAGTAATGTGCTCCCATCTTTAATCGTAAATCGAAAATTCGTAAGGTGAGTTTTTAAAACTCATGAACATATTTTAGGGAATTAATATGCTCCGAGCAATTTCGGGCATTGACTGGGGTTCAGATCCAGTGACTATGTTGATGTTCTACAAATCCTTTATTCGACCTAGACTGGAATACGTTATACAGGTCCTGCATGCTGGCGAATAAGGGGAGAGGTTGTAGTGCGGTAAGAATCCCACAGTACCATGACTCCACCCATGGTCCCTATGTAAGGTTTCCTCTCCTCTACAAAAAAAAAAGACTGGAATACGCTGGATTTATTTATTCGTTTTGTGCTAAATTTAAAATATAGTCTTTGGAAAGAATACAAAATAAAGCTGTAAGAATAGCACTTGGCGTCCTCCGTACCTGTCCAATTGACTCTCTGCACGTTGAAGCTGGTGTTGTTCCCCTGAGTATCAGACGGGAGAGCAGTACTAAGAAATATATGTGTAAATTAATGTCCACCCAGAATAGACCTGTGATAAATGCAATACGTCGGGCATCATTTTTGTTTGGAGCTAAGCCCTTCTGGCCGAGCAAGGGAATGCCCCCATTGATTGAAATTTTTAACATGATAAGCCAATGGGAGTACCGCATATATACAGCCTACCTGTAAATATTAGCTCCAAAAAGTGGAATAGGGTAGATTTTATGAACAAGTGCAATGTGAATGTTCCAGTGCAGCAGCTTATACAAAGCTTCCTGTTTTTCATAAATGTGGTGTGGTCTGGTCATGTACATATATACACAGATGGTTCAGTGATACATGACCCCAGATCTTCTGCCTATGGGATTTATATAGATGGCGAAGGCCTATCTGAGAGCGGAAGGATTCCAGAGGTTTCCTCGATATTCACAGCCTAGTTATATGCAATTTGCTGGGTACTAAAACTAATTGAGAGAAACGAATGGAGTAAGAGTGTGATTTTTTCTGACTCTAAAAGTGCATTAGACGCTATTCAATTCTCGCAATATTCAGCCAAAATAAATCAAATATAGGTTGAGTCTCTTGGAAAGTATTGGGTCAGAGGTCTCGCTGTGCTGGATACCGGGACATGCTGGGATCCCTGGAAACGAAAGGGCGGATGCATGGCGAGTGAGGGTCATATGGCCAATATCACGGAGCTACTTGTTCCGTTCTCGGATATCAGTGAAATAATTAACAAGAAAGAAAGGGAAAAATGGCAGTACGTATATGAAATCAGGTCATAGAACAAGGGAAAGTATTATTTCGAGGGCAATCTGAGAGTGGGAATGGTACCATGGTTTCAAGAGTTAAAGTTCACTAAGAAATCTGACATATCAGCTCTGTGCAGATTACGAACGGGCCATAACAGATCTGCAGATCTTTTTAGTATGAATTTGGTGGATTCACCGCAATGTGACTGTGGCATGATATCCACCACTAAGGTGTGAGCTAAGTGCACACCTCCACTCTATTATAGAGTGGAGGAATCAGAACAGAACAGATATTTTAGGTGTAACGGAAAATTGTTGCCTTATTTTCAGAAATTGGTTATTTGCAGTTTCTTAGATCAGGTAATAAAGTTGTCTACTATAAATATCTTCAACGCAATATAATGTAATTAGGGAAAATATACCTGGTTTTGGGTAGCAAATATTACCTATATTGTCACATACTTGCGATTTCAACAAGAAATTTTCAAAATACTTTCAATTTAAAAAAAAATTAAAGTACCTTTTCGTTTATGACTTAAAAGGGGTTATAAAATATTTTCATTTGTAGTGAAATTATAGAGATTTGAGCACAATAAAATTAAATCGAATTCTGAGAAATGTTTCAAGTTTAAAACACCATAATATTTGTGAAATTTGCAATCGGGTGGGGGTGAAGTAAGACTACTAAGACGGAAGAAAGTACGAACATTCTTCATAACTTTGTCGAAGATGGATCGTGCAATGAACAAGCTGAAGAAATTTTTCAAGCGGAGGTCGCGAAACCACTCAATATATTCACAAGTCGAAGACTATGATGAACATTTGTATGATTCCTGCATGAGGGAAAGGAGGCAGTATATTGAGAATGAAGTAACTTTAAATAGCACAGATTTCGCTAGGATTGCTGAATACGATTCGGTGTGGTCATTAGAAGAGATTCAAGCAAGGAACATGGAGGAAATTGTTCCGATTTTGGACAGTGTACCGCAATGCTCGAACCAAGGGATGTGGTCATTACAAGACATTCAAGTAAGGAACATGGAGGAAATTGTCCCCACTTTGGACAACAATTTGTATAGTGATGTCAACGAAAACGCAAGTATAAATATGGAATACGAATGCTCAAACCAAGGAAATGTATCTCAAATCATATACAGCTTGATCAACGATCGGTTCAAGGATAAAACTGAGGTAAGTGTAATATTTTATAGAAGGTTCGGCGAGAAGCCGAAGAAATTTACGGATTTGGAATAATAAATAATCAAATGTTTTTAGAATACGTACGAGACTTTGCCGGAAATCGATGATATTATGCCCGAAAGCGACGATATTTCACAAGAAACCGAAGAGGATCTTGTTCATTCGATTAGCGAAGTATCAAAATTTAGTGAAACAGCAGAAGAGTTACAGAAAGAATTAAAAATCCAGCAAAACATTATTGTACAATCTAAGAAAGCGCTACAAACCTCAGCCGATTATAATTTCAATGGAAGAATCGAAGAAATGGAAGCGAGACGTTTTCTTTTAATTGCCGGTAAGTTTACACATAATGATCACTCGATCAATCAATTAAACAATTGTATTTTAGAAACGACGCGTAACATGATTGAGGAGAGGCTTCGTAATATAAGTCTAGACTTGGAGGGAAACGGTGTGGTCAAGTTTAAGAATTTTAGGTTCTCGAAAAAGTCGATGAGCTTGAAGCTTACCAAGATCTTTAAAGAACAGAAATCCGAAACGCGATTGTGGTTTATGATCATGATGTCTTACAGAAAAGTAGTGTCAGCGAACAGAGTGTTAGAGAAATCCGATCATATCGTGTTCGAAGATGAACTTGTTTTTGAGCGGCTGCAAGTAGATTTCGATCTCACTATGTATCTTTATTGCGTCAGTTTGAAGAAAGAACCGAAGAACAAAAGCGGGAAATCCGTTGAGAACTATTGGGATTTGGCAGCGAAATTCGTTTTTGATAAGGACGATTTGAGGTCGAATAATTTGGTGTTGGAAGAAGTTTCGGAAACGTGTCCGTTAAGCGGGTCTTTTGATGTGGAGGTACAGACTGACGTTCAGATCAACGATACGTTTTCAGGCTTTCTGAATATTAAGACGCATTGGAAAGGTGAAAATATCTGGAGCCATAGTTGGTGCATCTTGAAAGGCACCAAGCTGTTATTTTACAAGTATCCGGGAGACGTGGAGTTCTTCTACGAGATAGATTTGAGGAAGAGTAAAAAGAATAAGGTCGATCAACCGGATCGCGCCGAATGTCCGAGACGGAAGTCTCTGGTGCTGCAGACGAAAATTGGGAATGGCGTGAGCTCGGATTACATATCGGCGGATTCATGGGAGTTGATCAACGAGTGGGAGCGCAATATCAATAATGCATTGCATCTCCTGAAAGATTGGTGCTAGATGATCGCGGTTACGTAATGGTTATTTGGCGCCGGTCTAAGTTGATTTTCGGGAGGTTTTTCTTACATTTTTTTTCCAGTTTGTGTTGCCGGGACCCTCTTGTGTTCAACTGCTGATTGGTGGTCTTTCTTGAGATGGGCGCCGATAAAAGCGGAGAATTCCAAGAATGAAAAGGCAAGAGATAATGGCGCATGTTGAGTGCGAGCTCAACACACATATTCATACAAATTTATACACAAACGAGCCTCTCTAGAAGTAAAGACCGTCTGGATGAATATAAATAATCGCTAAATATAGGCTTATCTCGAAAATTTTCAAATAAAAATAAATTGAGACCCATTAGATCCGATAAAGACCAACGCAATTGCGTAAGAGCTAGTGTACGTACTAATAAATTATTTAAGTATATTTAGATTTATAAATACAGGTGCAATAAACAAGTAAATTTAATTCTAAAAATCGTTTTTAATTTATTTTTTTTAATTAACTATTTATATTAGCAGTAACCTTACCACAAATCCAAATAATTCAATCTTCAATTACGTTATCTTTTTCTAGCATCTAATTAGACTATAATTAGATATATGTATTAATTACACAAAATAAATAGCACATTGTAATTTAATACATTTTTTAATGTGTCCGTTTATTGTCGCTTTAACCCATCTATTATATATATAAAGTCTCTAAGCTTTTGTCGTTCAAATACAATTTATTAGTTTGGATAAGCAATCAAGTAACGAATACCAGAACTATATTTAAATGATCTTTGAACGAATCACGTAATATAAACATTATTTATTCCACAATTGCTATTGTTTAGGTAATTTAACCGATTCGTTTACACACAGGAATATGAATATGAAACTGCAACATACAAACATAGTCATGCCTTTTTTGTGTATGATTTAGTTCCTCGATTAGTCCGGTTTCGATGTTATATAAGTACAAAGCAAACCATTATATATTATCATTAACAATCAATACAAATAAAAAAAAATACGTCTATAATAAATTCAAGTATTTTTAGAGTTATTTTCATTACAGTAATATATAATAATAATAATAATCCAAATAATCATCTTACTTTAAATTAAAGTACTTATTATTTAAAAAAATATTAATGGAAATAAAGTGCATCGTAATATGTTTAATGAATATATATGTAAATGCATGCTCGTAAGACTTTGTAACTTAACTGCTAATTACTTCTGTACATTTTTTGTGAGTGCATATTTTTTTCTATTTGCGATTTCTGTATTTGAAATAATAGAAAAATAAGTATTAATGTTCTAAGAGAAAATAATATAAAAATAAATTTATTTTTTTATCTAATAATGATATTATATTATTTATTCATTTTTAGAGTTACATAAATTTCCTCAAAAAACCGGTTTTAAAAAACCGACAAACCCTAGTTTGGCGGCATTACTGTTCCGCCATTACACTGTTATTTCTTTAATTAGTTGACAGTATAAATAAAATAATATAATGACATTAAACTACATTTGAATTAACTGATGTTTCATAACTAATAAATATAACTAATTAAGCGTTTTCTATATAAGACAATAGACTATACAATTCAAACAGAAATGAAATATATGATTAATTGAATGTTTGATATTTTACAAATAAAAAATATATGTTAAAATATGCATTAATGCTCAATTAAACAGGTAAATAAATGATGATGAATTTGAGGAATGATAAACATTAATATCGGTAAAATGATTTTTCAATTTAATATCATATTTTTTAATAGATTTTATGTTTAAAAATCATTTAACTAATCATTAGTCTATATGTACATTAATTGAGATATAATTGAATTTTCACTGAATACATAGCAAAAAAGTATTGATTAAAAAATTCCAATTTAAATAAATTAAATATCAATTAAACGGCCATAATTTTAATTGATTTTCAAATCACATTCAAATATACGACTGATGCATATTAAATTTAATTGCAAACCAATCTTACGCGTTAGATCTTCGAGGAAATGCGATTTGCATGTTCTTGTTATTCAAGGAAAATAGTGAAAAAAAATAATGATTATTGCAGATACGCGTTTGGAAATTTAATATGGTATAAATTTTAAGAAAATCAACACCTTGAAACATGTTTTTCTTTCCTTATGCAATATCACGAAACGGTCATTTTTTATTTTTACAAAACTTGTTCTTTTCCATTAAAGTTTTGCAAGTCAAATGGAAAAGTCAGACTCGGGTATTTTATTAAAATAAAATATGTTAACATTTTCTTCGTATAGCTTCAAATATCTATACAGACCAAAATAATATTTTGATAATTTCATCATCTTCATGAACGTTATCTTTTTATTACATTACGTTTTTCTTACGTCTTTGTTTTATTCCACAACTACTTGTGATTCATGTGAGTGCGTGGAAAAGGAAACCATAATTAGATAATAAGGTAACTTGTTTACCATTACACGCCAAGGACTGCTATTTGCATATAATCCGCGATAATAGATCGCGATAACTGGTTCAGTGTGTTAGCATTGTCTTTTGATAGTTCGCAGGGCTTCGCTCAAAGAACAATGCAACAATATTATTTTAATAATGGTAATAACGATATTAATGCGTTTTATATATTTCCATTATTGCTATTCCAATTAGAGGTTCGTCGGTATTAGGTTTACAGCCGTCCAGAGATTAGCTTTATTTAATTATTTGCAGGGAATTAAAGCTTTAATTGGATCTAATTGCAAGTCTTTCAACCTACAGTTATTAGCCTATGTTATGTACGAGCGCATTTAATACCGTTTCTACGGTTGAATAGAGTTTCAAGCAAAAACCTTTTTCGTTTCGAAAACACTTTTTTCTGCTTTAAACGCATTAATCGATTTAAGTGTTACTGTGGTTTAGTACGAACGGTACATTAGTAGTAATGTTTGTATTTGTTAGCAAATTTAAATGTAAATTATCGTCAATAGATTGTTTTATAAACTACGCGTTCCTCTTTTACAAAATATGATATCGATTCATATACAGTATTTAATTTGTCTAACACTCACCTTTTCAAATATGCTTAGAATTAATCTAATTCTTAGATTTATATTGAAAGATGACAAACTATGTATCATTATTGTGGTAACAAATTAATAATTAATTAAATTATTACATAATATGTGCTCTCTGTAAAGTAATAACTTATTTTTTAAAATAAACTTTTTATTGTAAAAATCTAAAGAGTTTGATTAACAATTAGAGAATAGTTAAAAAAGTGAATAACTTTACTTTATTGCTAGTATGTTAGTTACAATATGGTACAAATATCGTATACAGATCAAGGTACGATAGATCCAATCTAGACACCGCTCCAAATTTGGTAACACTTCCTTATAATAACAACTTACATACAAAAAATAGGGTAACTGAATAAAGTAATGAAAAATAGAGATAATTTAGTGATAATAATTGTTTGTAGTGATTTAAATTTAAATACATTAGATAACTTTTATTGAAAATAATGCTGACAATTCATTGATGACATTCATTCATTCAGTTTTCTCTTTGATTGTTACACACCAAGGAGGTTCAAATCCAATAATGAAAGGTGAAGTAAATTTGATTTGTAAAATAGGATCACTCCAAATGCGATCTAACGAACTTAGCAGTAAGTTCGTTTCGTCTTCAATGAAATGTAAGCGAACCCTTCTTTGCCGTTTATAAATCCGATCAGAAAAAAAATGAACCGGGAACGAGGGAAGAAGTTCGAAGTGAAACGAAGAGCTAGATGATCATTTCGATCACGAATACGTGATAACTCTCCATGTTTATTTATTAAAATGTCCGTTTCTTCTTATTCTTCGTATGTCTACCACCGCTATTGCCATTTCTTCTACTTCCTTCTTCGCTCCGCAAAGCCGCGGCAGCAGTCGGGAGTTACGTAACGGCATCTCGAAACTGTTCTCCGCACTTTACTGGATATTTGAATCCCAGTATCCTGGACGTTTTGCCGATGCTCATTTGTTCTGTACAAGGAGTACGTGCCGTGGCATACCGAAAAGAACATCCGGGGAGGAGAAGTGTGTTTGCCAAAGATAAACTTGAACTTTATTAATATTAAAGTTTCTCGGCGTTCGCGCGTTGGGACCTTTGAGCGAATTCAAATAGTGACTTCCTGCCATAACTGTATACGTATATACACATATATATACGTATGTGTGTGCATATACACACGCATACGTACGCGGCGTTGCGTAAGTTAATACGCAGAGTAAGGCAGTAAAAAGTATACACCGAAAGCGAAGATAAAATGTATACACTCTATGTTGAAAAAAGGCTATGAATAACTACGTTGTATGGCTTTGCGGATAAAGCGTATTTTAAATGTGAATGATATTGGTTTCAGCTTTTATGTCTTTAAAGCGGCTACAGACTACGTAACGTTTATTAAGTAACTTGACGAGTAATGCGTAATGCGTATCACTCTTCAACCTATATGTATTTGTGTAAGATAAACTATATGCATATCGCGTAATATATATCTCACATTACTTTACTTTTAGTATGTCAAGTATTGCGTAATAGATATACTTGCCTCTCACTCACGCACCTTTAAACTTACTTACATATTGATAGTCAAGATACTAAGTAACTTACGAGGATAGTCCCAGAACTATCCGACCTAACAAAGAATACAAAAAGTGGAAAAAAATATCTTTATATCTCAATATAGTCTTCTTTTATCTCGATACACTTTTCTTAGCCATGTATTGAACCTTCGATACTCTGTTTATACTGAGAACCGTCGAGCTATATAAAATAGTCACCAATCGCAGACTCCACCTCTTCATTAGTTACATTGGTTATTTTGTGAGTTTTCTTCACCTTTTCTCATTTGTTCGATCACTGCGATGTTCGTCTTGGCAGTTCGTACGACTTCGTTTAAACTTTGTTAAATATATCTCAACTTTGATATTGGTGAGACCTTTTAAATGAAAGTATTGTATCGCATAATGATGACCAATGTTATCCATGACAGCGTTTACTATTGATGGCTGTCAAACAAATATTAAACAATGTAGCGTCATCAAACTTAAGCTTGATACTTTTGATCATAGTATGTACTTGGCAGAAATTTGTAGCACCTTTATTTACATAAATCATACACGAGAAGCAACAAAAGTACATTCCGCACATACAAATGTACTTGTCATAGAACTTAGAAATTAAATACTTTATTTTCTTTACTTGACATTTAGAAACCACTTATTAACCTGCTTGTATTTATGTAAGTTAAACGCAACATATAATCATATAACACGCATATTGCATTAATGTAATACTAACTTCACATTTTTTACTTTGGCTATTAGTCAAGTAAAGTATAATTAATGTGTATGGATTGAAAGTCAACCTACTTGTATTAAGGAAAGTCAAACGCGGCAAATAAAAATAATATATACACATCACAGTAACTCAGTGAATAAAAATTACTTATTAGCTTATACGTCATGTACCAAATGTGCGTGACAGTCAACAAAATACTTTTATTTGCACACGTTAGTTCAAGTAACCGTATACAGCTACATTTATCATTGAACATAATATAAATATTGGTACTTATCCAAATTGCTAAATACATATACTATACTTTTGCCTTTTGTAATATGTATGATATTTATTATTCCAGTTGTATAATAATACGAAAAATAATATTCGAGACTGAATTTAATCTTCGATGAAAGCATGTCGTTTCTATTTGGGAATACATACAAAATCCATCGAACGGTATTCCCGTGGGCTAAACAAACTTGTCTATATTTACATATTGAACAGAACGCATGATGGAAATCCCGGCGCAAAATGTTATTATATTAAACGAAAAATGTAGTAAATTAAAATATATTCGTGCATATTCGACGACTCGACCAAATATATACATAGAGAGATAGAAAAAAAAAGTGATGCGGGATGCTTAATTGCTATATCAATTTCCAAACTTTTTCAATTACTCCTGCAGAAACTTCATTTTCCTGTTCAGCTAGATTCATATACTTTCGACAGGTAACAGATGGGAATACTTTAATGCTAAAATTATGTGGTGCAAGGCAAATGGATGAAGTACACCTCAATTCACTTTGTTTCGTACGATTTCCACTTTAACAATACTGAAAGTATATAAGTTATATAAAGTTTCTTTTTATTTTCCAATTACCAAAATTACCTTATAAATAATATAATAATACAAGTTGTGTGAAATATCGTTATTATATTAGTACTGTGATGATAAATTAAACCTGTTACGTATTCAAAAATTATACGCGAAATATGTTGCTTAACTTAACTTTCTTAAGAAGTCGCTCAATAAGTACGCAAACGGACGCCACCCGGTGTTCTATTTAATTTAATTATTCTGAAATTACGAATATAACTTGCTCCAGATGTTATTCAAGATTTATTATTGAAAATAATATAAAGAAACTTTATTTTCCGCGCAATGACATATTGTAGAAGAATAAGTAAAACGTTGTATTATACTCGAATTGTAGAGAGTATTCATTTTGTGTCAGCGTAGGAGTTTTCAACGGGAACAGGAAATTTGCATGGAAATTAGTTGGATTTGGAACCTCTTGTGATGCCTCTTTGTGGTCGCTGCATGTATGCATTATGTGTGAGTGCGAGAGAGATGCATGCATTATGTAAGAGAGAGAAGGGGAGAGATTGTGTCACCCGAAGTCTCATCGGCTAATTGCCATCCCTAAGCTCTCCAAGCCGAGCGGAGCCAAACCATCTTCTACCAACAACATATTCCCCGACCTAAACTCGCATGTACACAGATAAATTGGATGCAAATTGCAGCTAGAGCACTCGCTCTTATCCTATGGCCAAGGTTAGTTTGTCTTTTAATCAAAACTTAATTCACTGCAGGCAGCAAATATCTGTATGTGCAAACATCAAGAGTTTCGACCGATGAAGATTGCATAAAGGATTCCGTTCTCATTAGAATGCGACCAACATTAAATCAATCAAAATAATTAAGCAAAATTCAATTTTATTTAATTACTTAAAAATATTTGCGAACCGATTTCATCGAGCTGAATTGTAATTATGGGAAGAAAAGTTCGAGGGTTTTCAGAATACTTTTGCTACCTTGAAATTGCCAACAAGGAATGGCGGGTTATTAAGTTTTGGAAACAAATTTAATTTGCTGGGATCCGGTCGAGCTCCTTACACGCGTATGTCAATTTGTACAAGGAACTCGCGTCTAATAGTTTTATTAACAATTATGGTTTTAATTAAGGACTTTATGCCGTTATGCAAAGTTTACTTGCGTAATCACGGGGACGAAGCCTTGATACTTCATTAGACCCTTCAAGATGAAGATTACACATCCCGAGTAATACGAACATGCATAATAATAATAAACTTTTTGATCGAATTATAATAATTTATCAACATCCATGAAAACAGGATACTCGCAGTATATACATATTTATTTAATCTATCCCTAGCTGTAGTTTATATAATATCAGATATGTTACATATACGTTACTAACTTAACATATTCCCTTACATATAACAAAATTTTAAATATAATATGTACAAACAAAATAAGTATCAAATAAAATAAATAATCGTATTTTTTTACTGTAATTATTTATGTATCTGTTAAATTGTTATATTTGATTCCTGTCCAACAAACAATAAGAGGTTAAAGTACAATAGAAATATATATACAGTCGATTCCTTTATTAGAGACAAATCCTAAAGATCGAAAACTAAGGAAATAACACAAATTTACTCCGATTTTTTGAGACAATATTCGGTTTAATCGGGACAGTAATCGTGTCTGAATCCCTGTAGCGCCACAGCATCCATGGATTTTGTGTATGCTCCACATGTGGAACTTCGGATAATTGGGCGAGCCCCTTAATCGGGACAACATATTCTAGTCCCGATTAAGCGGTATATAGATACTCAGCAAAAGTGCCAAATTTAACGCCATTTTTTATTGTATAAAGTTTGTAGTTCTAAAAAATAACAACGCGTTATTCTTGTTAAAAATCATTTTAAAATGAGTAAAGTTTTGCAGTTCGTAGAAATTTTGATCAAAATCAACTTATAATCGTTTTGTTTCTTTTATATAATTAATAACACTAAATAATTCTAAATATTTTCAATAGTTACTAATTGATATATTTATTGATATATTTGTATGTATAATACATATATCACATTATTTTTAATCTAATATACGTATTCATTTACAAAATATATTGTACCCAAGTGATTAATTAAATGTTATAATTGAATGTAGATCTCATAATAATTCAGTCGACAAAACAATAATTATCAAACAAATTAAAGCCAACACAAATAACCAAATTACGTGCATAAGTACGATGATTATTCGATTGTTCCAGTTGTAAAACATAAAAGCATGCACTATAATATTTGCGCTACCAATTTGGAATATAATTACAGAAATACCTCGCATAGTGCAGCTTTGATAAATTAAATATTTCAAAAGAAACTAAATTTTAATTTAACAAAATAAAAATATTTTCTAGAAAATTATTTGTTTATACAAAAATAATCGGTTACGACTTAACTGGAAATAACTACACTATGCGAGATATTGCTTTATTTAGTTTGTTGAATAAATTTGTAATATCAGTTTTAAGTAGTCACAAACAAAAATTCATATTAGAATCTGATTTTTATAAATGGAAATTAGATGAAATAATAATAATTTAGATTTAGTAAATTTATATATTTAACTGCGTAATTGAATATAGTTAAAAATAGGTAAAAAGCAAACAATTCTATTCATGCAATCGGTATTTCAAGACAGATTTTATGCGGCACAATCAAACTATTTTTAGACGCTTATTCTTCAATTAAGCGTGAAACGTTTTGGCGTAATAAGTACCATGCGCAATGCATACAACGAATCTAATCGTAACTATTGAAATGTGTATTCACTTTTCCAATTAATTAATATACTTTCATTTTTTTTTATTTTGCTCAATTCAAATTTAGTTTCTTTGTCAAATCGGTCTACAGTGAATCCGGACTGATTTAAGCCGGACTAGGTATTGTTGTATATTCTATCACCAAAATACAGAAAAGAGTAACTATAATAAGACATGGAAAACATTTTTGTTAGTCTTAAAATGCATCAACTGCAGTTTTGATAAGAATATTGCTAATATTTAGAATTCCATCTACCAAGACCTGGAAACTAAAAGATACTGCCTTTTTGGACATATCGCAAGAATTTGATAAAGTTTGACATCTCAGACTACTATACAAAATAAAGAAATATAATTATTTTAAAATAATAAAATCATACCTCGACAGATATTCTTAAAACTAGCAATACTACGATTGCAACATATGCTGATGATACAGTAATCATGGCATGAAATGACAATCCAGCAGTAGCATCTGAATATCTACAGGAAAATTTAGATAAGCTACAAGAATGGCTTAAAAAATGGAGAATAGCAGTTAACGAAATAAAATCCGTGCATATCACATTCATGCTTAAGAAAGACACCTGCCCAACTGTAAGAGTTAATTGACAAGATCTGCCCAAAACAACAAAAGTCAAATATCTGGACATGCATCTCGACAGAAGACTCACCTGGAAAGATTACATTCAGGCTAAGAGGGAGCAATTAGAAATTAAGTTTAGAAAACTCTACTGGCTTCTAGGGAAAATGTTGGAATTATCAGTGGAAAATAAATTACTTATATACAAAGTAATACTGAAACCAATATGGACATATGGTATCCAATTGTGGGGTGCCAGTAAATCAAACATACAAATTATACAAAGGTTCCAATCAATGCCTAAGAAATATTATTAGGGCTTCGTGGTTCGTCAAGAATAAATATAAATATCTCCATATAGATGTGGTCTAAGATGCAATACCAACATTTATTAGTCGGTACCAAGATAGGCTGGAGTCACATACTAATGTTCTGGCTATTGGCCTACTCGACAACAGTGAAACAACAAACAGACTGAAGCGTTGCAAACCACTAGATTTAGTATATAGATTTAAGTAATTATTAATGTTCAAAATTGTCATAATGGTAACTATTCACCGGGAAAGCATATCCATTTAATGTCAACCGTAATTACAAGAGGGTGCGCAGTGGGCAACCAATGTTTTATTGAGGAAGGTGTAAATATTTGCCCCTTCAATTTTTTCGAAAATTATATGTTTGCAAGATTTCCTTGCTGCGGCCATATGAGTGGATATTAAAAAAAGATAATTCAACAACATCCATTGCTTAACTTTCGTAAGCTGTCAAAGATCAAATGCAGACAATTCGATTTTCATTAAATAATAATTCGAGAAATACAGCATATACAACATCAAAATTTATAACAAATCTATAGAGTGGCATATCATGAAACGAATATGCAATTTTGAATGAATTGTTATATAAGATATTATCGACCGATCAATCATTTCGAGTGTTTCACTATATACGATGCCATAAATCATCCGCAGTCGTGGTGTCTATTATATATAAACGATAAAATTGCAAAAGTTGAAAAAGTTTTAAGCCCATTTAAGCGGCTTCCATTTGCTGCCGAAGTGAAGAGTTCAAAAGATATAGATAGATGGGACACAATGCAACTGTATGCTCTGCGAACTCTCGCACGTAGCAGTCTTTGTTAAGCTGCAACAGTTTAAATATGTATGTAGTGAATGTAAAAACGGTGTATTATAAAGCAGACGAAGAAAACAAAAGGGTGTTATTACAATGCGAAAAACAAAGCTTAACTCTTTTATACGAGATAGCCCGAAAATAGGTAGATAGTTTGTTGCAATTTGCGTACTAATTTCATTCATTTTATAGAGTCGCTAGAAATGCATATGTATTGCGATATGCGAAAAGGGAACAACTTGTCGTAATTGGAACTGTTTCGAAACACATATATTTACATGCAAAGATCATTACTGTCGTCGTTTCCTATGAATCACAACTATACAAAGGCAGGATGTGTGTCTGCAATGTAATATAAAGTATCAACTTATAGTTACATAAACTGAAGGAAATATGCACTTTTTATAATTCAATTCTTTTGTTTTTCATGAAATTAATTAAGAAATATTTTAATACTATTACATATAATAAAAGTAAATATAATATATATAAAAGATTATTTATAAATCATCAAAATTAAATTACTTCTCCAACCTGTGGAGCGCGCTTTTTATTACTTACTATTACTCATTTTCATCTTCAGACTGTTTGTTCATTAATTTTCTTTCATTCTCAACTTTTCTTACATTGAACTATAATTTTGATTATAAACGTATTTTAATGATACTTTTGTTCATATTAATGATGCACTTCTGTTAATGAAGCTGCCAAGGAGGTGTTGTATATTCATTAATTATAAAACAGTTATATTAATGTTTTTCTCTACAATCTTTCACGTATTCACTTGAACGCCTGCTATCATAGAATATTCATTCTTGTGTTTACTGCAGCTGCTGCTCTCAAACACACACTAAAGCTCTTCTAATTCTTAACACTAAGATAAAACACCTCCCTGACAAGCATGGCTTCATTCATCCTCCATGCATACACATTCATTGTTGACGACCTTTTGGCAGGGATCCACGTAACTTTCATTCTATTCTACTGCTGAAGCACAATGTGCCCAGTAATCTACCCAACGCTTTTCTCAAGCATCCATTTTGTATGGGACCATCAGATTAGTATTCTTTGATCACTTTGCTTCACATTACAAATCTCATCTATATGCTTTCAAACTTATATTCAAACGTGTTATCAATATTATTGTAACATAAGTCGAATATTATATTCTATTTAGTAAAAATATGGTATTAAAAACTGAATATAAATAAAATCCAAAAATGAAATTAATAATTTGGTTAAGAAAATCAGTTCAATTCAAAATTGTAATATTAACATAAAAACCAAATGAAGCAAAAGCTTTTTTAGGTAACATTTTAAATAAAGGCGTTTTTTGCTCTCATTAAATGTCCTTACAATGTAATTGTTTAGTGTATTAACTTTATCAGTTTTAAATTATATTTATAGAATACAATTACACAGGCTATTATTTCAATAATGATATTTGTTCCATTTGTTATTATCTTAGAAAAAATAGAGTTGTATAATTAATTAAAGTATATTTAATTAGGATACGCGACAAGTCGGCAACGGACAAGTGGGCGACTGACACTTTAAAATAACATTTTCGCTTATGTTAATAATAATAATAATTTATTAGACATATAAGTGCCATATAACAAAACAAAATCCAACTTTCTATAAAAAATTTAAAATCAAAAATAAACTCAAATATGAAGAATCTTTACATATTTTGTTTTATTATGGAATTTTTATAATTATTTTCATTTTATTTTTGCTATACATCAAATTTATGTTATGTTCTATTATCTGGCTAAAAAATATTGTTATTATTATAAACGAATATGTTAAAATTTTATTTTAAAGTGTCAGTCGCCCAGTTGGCCGTCACCGACTGGTTGCGTACCCATTTAATTAAGAAAATGATGTTCTTATAATAACTCTATATAAATACAAATATTTGCATTTTACAGGTATACTTGAATTCATGTTAAATAAATAAGTTGTAAGTGCAAATATAAATTAAATTTACGAGTTACACCTCCATAGAGAATACTCATTTTCAGACTGTTAGCATTATAATTTAATTACGAATTACATATAAATTGAATTATAATCAAGTAAATTCTTTAGAATTTTAAATGAACTTGTTGAACTCACTATACGAATTTAGGTATTTCCCAACTAATCTAATTTTACTAATTTAATTAAAAAATAAGGAAGTATAAGAATTTTTTGTTATTAATTGTAATTGTTGTTCTACACTGTAGAATGTTGAATCTACAGTGCAGAAAAGCGTCAACATTTTACTAGTCCAATTTCGCAAACTTTTGCTAAAGCTACAAGAAAAAGTTTTAATAGCCACTAGTTTTTTGACAAATATTCATTCAGAGTAGAATGAGTAAGTTTTTTCAAAAATACAGTGGAACCTCGCTTAACGAATTTGTCCATTCCAAAATTTCTGGACTTTGGACAATGATCCGCGACTTCTCTTCTCATAGTCACTCGTTAAGCGAGTCACTTTTCTTCAAATATTTTTGCTCGTTAAGCAAAAGGATCGTTAAGTTAGGTACCACTGTATTATGATATGTTATAATTTACATATTATTTTAATAAAAATTTCAAGCTAAAAAGAAAAGTAAAGACATTTTACTATAACGCCATCTAGGAGTAATATAAAAAGTATGTATGGAAGAAGCATAGAAAACTAGTTCAGAGTGAATTTGAAATCTGATGCGATTTACAGAGTTCAGCCACGTGAAGAACATTTACAATGTGTCTGGTCAGCAGTGGTGGAGGCATCAATTGTCGGAATTTGAAAACCGATTCGTGTGGAGAAGAGGAAGAAGAAGCAATATGAACGGAGCCCGTGTAACGATGTGTTCAACCAGCAGAGCGTATAATCACTTTTATTATATCATACGACCGACGAATTGAAATCTCGAAGTGCCGGATTTTTCGTAAGGCTCCAGCAGCACCAACAGCTGTAACGGTGGTAGCATTTATTCACGGCCAGGGCTGACAAAAAGCGGCCGCATTCCTGAAACGCAGAACCCCGATCATTCTCCATCTCAACCGCCTGTCGACCATCATTCGCGTGAAAAACATGGAAAGACCAAGAATGGGATCGAGAGAGTAAGAGAGGGAGACAGGAGATGGCGCGGAATTTATTAATTAAAAGTTTCCTCATTAAACAAAAGGCGAAATACGCTGAAGAAGAATGAATGTGCATGAAAGAAAGAAAGAAAAAACAGAGAATGGGATGAAGATGGGATAAACGCGCGTCGTGGGTGGATAGTTGTGCAGCGGGCCAAGGAAAAGGGATAGGCTTTATGTACAGTTCCCGAATAGTTCTGGTGGGAGGAAAGGCGAAAGTTTTCCTCGTGAAAATTCACGTAAATTTGTCGAGGCAGTTTCCAGCCGACAAATATTCCGTCACGGCCTGCCGCTCGGCTCCTTCCTTCCAACAGGAGAGATGGGAGTAATTACGGTAGCATAGAATACATAACCACCAAAGTAAATAAAATAAAATGGTTTGAGAAGATAAATAATGGAAAGTAGGGCAAGAACACTTATATAAATTACATAATCGAGGGAACAATTAAGACGCGAAGCATCGCGGATAAATCATCGGCGCCTGGCTTTTCGCACGTTCTGAACTTCAATTACTGTTAATGCTTCTAAAGAGCGAAGAACACTTAATGGAGATACGTGTGAAAATACGTGTGGTTCCTGTTAATTTAATTATTGGAAGCAAAGTGAGAACTTCACAGCTTACGCAAATTTGAAATGTTTACTCTTAATCATAATACATAAAACTCCTATATTTAAGACTTTGATCAATTCTATATGTTATATTTAATTTACAATTTAGATTTAAAAAATATTATAAAACATCTCTAACTTTTAATATAATTTTCATGAAAAAATCTTAGTGAAATCATTGGATTTAACAAATCAAAACAACATATAGAGAATCTTGTAATTCAAATATGTTTGAAATCTTTGTTGATCACACTTAAAATAAAATTTATATCTTAACCTAAGTATACTTTTACCCCATTATTAGTGGAAATTGATTACGAGTATTTAGAAGTACCAACCTAGAACAAAAAAAATTACAGAGGTTATAATAATGTAACAATGTATAAAATCGTTTGTAATAATTCTCATTTATTAAATATTTTCATGAAGTAGTTTCAAAATTATCGATGTAAAATCAAATTTAAGTATTATTTTGAATACTTAGTTAAATATAAATACAAATTAAGAGTTAATATTGTCAATAGTTTTGTTAAGAGATCATAGGTCAATTTCAATCAATCAATTTTGATCAATAGGTCATAATTGTGTACAATATGTTAAATATAAAATTATAAAATGTGTCCACTTGAACTAATAACTTCAAGTGGACTTGAGATTGATTATATAAGTATTCAATGATAAAGTTTACAAATACAGTTTTCATATGAAAGAAAATTAATATTCTTGATACATTCCACATTCCTTCCATAGAATATTTTAATGCATCCAAAAGGTAAATATTCAAATAAAAATATACTGCACAAAATATCATGATTACATATTAAAATTCTAAATTTTGTATTAAAACTAGAGGAAATAAATATATGTTACAAAAAAATGGATGTGACGATGAAAGAACTGTCAGAAAAGTTGCATCGCAGGAAGCTACTTCAACCATTTAATTAAATTCTTAAGAAGAGCTTTTTTTAATATAAACTCTTTAAAAATATTTTCAGGTTTTGAGATTTTAATAAGAGGTTTCGACACGAAAATCAATAAAAAAAGAACAACGAGCGACAAGTTTCCGGTATCCACAAACGCTTAGGTTAATAAATAATGCATGAACTGAAATATGAAAGTATAATTTTATACTCAATGTAATATGCTTTACTTGTTAATATATTATGATTTATGAAAAAAAATATGCAAGATAATTAATATATATTTATTAAAAAATTATAATTAATATTAATTTAAAATTTGTGTACGACTAAAAGTCTAAATTGTTTATGCAGAAATAAAGAAAAGATATAAGGGGTTTCTAAATGTGCCAAGGCCATCACTTAGATAATATTTTAAAACATAAAAGTTGCTTTTTTATATCTACATATTGGAAAACAAAAAGTGAGTGTTATTTCTGCCACAACCTGTATTATGGAATAACAAATGAAATAGTTTTTAATGTATTTTTTTTATTAAAAGCTATTTAAACTTATTGTATCAAAGAGCGACCACATCAAATATTGAACAACAGTAGGAACGAACTAACTTTTAGATGAAACAGACTTAAATGTAATAGCAAGAATATTACTATGAAACATCGAGAGAAGCTCGACTCACGTTTATACACATATTTTATTGTATGACTGAATCCCTGAAAATTACTGAATTTCAAATAGATAGACATAAAAGAAAGCTGCCACGTGGTAGTAAATTCTATAGAATTTATTATAATATTTTTTTTATCATACAATTGATACTTTCCTCTTCAATAAATTCTTTTTATCTTTTATAGTTTATTTTATTTCAAGCTTGGGGGAAGTGCATTAGTCTGTGGGTTTGAATCCTTTGAAGACGAACTAACTGCTTTTGTCAGGCATTGGATGCTCATTAATTAAGTTCGCAGCTGGAATTAGTTAAGATGTAATCTAGCAGGTGGCAAAAATCGATCGGACAATTGAATGGACCAGACACGTGCACAGACAATGGTACGATTTGCACTTAATTAAATACGAAAATATTTAGAATCATTAGAGTTAATGAGTGCGGCATAAAGGAAAAACAAACATGCAGACTGAGGTTACGAACGAAGCAAAAAGGATTGGGCAAGGTGAATACGCACACGCTCTGCTTTTCATAAATAAATATGCCGGCGAATTTCTGATATGCAAATTTCATATCTCAATATATATATTATACATACATACACATGCTTTTTCCATTTTTGCACAGTCTTCCTTTTGCTTTCGTTTCGCAAACTGAGAATGTACATATTTATGCATGTGAAAAACGATTTTCCTTCCTTTCAGTTTCATGAAATACGAGGGAAAAATGGTTGTTGCGTGGAAATTGGATTTTTCGTCATTCCTTCCTTTTTTAAAGGTAAATCTTCTTTGCCTGCACAAACACTTTTGTTGAAGTTGAATTTATCAACAACACAAATCTAATATGTTTAAAAAAATACTTTTTAATATATGCATTATATCGAAATGGAAAACCTTGGTTTTCATCTAGAAATATTAACAATAATATTTAAATTTTCATAAAATGCATAAGAAATTATGAACATAAATAGAAAAGCATACATACTGATAATTTCAGTATGTATGCTATATTATGCAAGTAAATTACAAATGTTTATTGTACATTCTTGACAAACGATACGTTTGTATCGTATAAAAGCTGTCAAACTTTGTCAAAATAAAAGATCAACCATTATTTTTAAAGCAATCTATCATCTGACATTGATATCTAGGAAAAAATATAAATAAAATTAGATTTTCTTTACATATTAAGTCAAATCTTATTGTGAACACCCATCACATTGCGTTGGAATATAAAAGTGTTATTGGACAAGCCACACGTACATATACAATAGCCCTTTATTATGATTGTTATTATATGAAAACGATGTGAATAAAGATTATTGTTAATAATAATAATAATAATATGTTTGCGAAATATAGAATAAAAACTACTATATAATAATTAATATTATTAAAGTAATATTTCTTACTATTATAATTACTTTATAATTGAATTTTTACAAATGAATTTTGTATATGAAATAATTAGAGATTGTAAATAAACTTCAAATAATGCTAATCATCAAGTAGTATCAATATATTATTGATAAAGATCGATAAATTATTCGATTATTCTGTACATGAGTTTATCGAATGATAGATGCAATTCTGCTAATTTTATTGTCAATGAACTCTGCAAAGATATACGACTGCATTTCCTATTTTAACTGCCGTAGCTTTCACTTTTCCGCGCTCGCAGTATTTCATGCATTTTTTACTCCCTGATCCCGCTTTTATCTATTTCCTCTCGCTCGAATACCACAATGCACTTTCTCGAAATCGCACCAATTCGCTAGAATTACCTACGAATTGAACGGAGACGACAGCTCTGACCTAAATAGACTAAATAGACCCTGAGAACAGTTAAATTGGGTATATATGCAGGACCAATTGCAATTAGCAACAGTGTGGCTAATGTTAATCGTCGATTAAGGTTTATTATCCCTGACGAAATTGGTTCACAAATTAATTGACGTCCTCGCGTTTTGTACTTTTCGGACGGAATTCAATGATCTGTGTGGTACAAACCGAGCAACAATGGCCGATGTGTGAGTTGTGGAATTGATGCGCTGCTGAATCATTTATAACCCGTTTCGGTCCCGTTATAAACGCCATTGAAATACAACGTTGGAAAACGACAAAACGAACAGGAAACGTAAACATTACATGTTAAGGAAGAGAGGAAAAAAAAGTATCGAAATTGTTGGCATTTATTCGGGGGGTGATGATCATCATCAAATTGCTTTAAGCTCATTATCAGTGGGTAATAAATAAACATGATCAGGAAAGATCAACATCAATGGATTCTGCTCATCATTCGGTTCGGGTTCGCTGCGTTTGGGGTGGCTTATATATTGAGCAAATAAAAAAAGAGAAATTTATGTAGCCGTTTATTCTGGAAGTGGAAAGGGGACAATAAAAAAAACGAAGTCGTCGGGGATTGCAAAGAGATTTGCAGGGGGTGCGAGGGGCGGAGAGAAAGCAAATAAATAAATATATATCGCCGACGGCGCGAGACAACTGGGGAAGATTTATGTGTGTTGTGGGGGGATGAACGGAGGAGCGGAGACGTTCTTGTTGTTGTTTTTGATGAGGACTGCGTGTCTTAAATCTTGATGGAACGCTCACGCAATGCCTTCCTCTCCTCTTCCAAATTGGCCATTTTTGCCGTCTGTTATTCCAAGCCCACGGTCGAAATGAAGCCGAGAATGAAAATTGAGATGAAAAGGAGCAAAAGGGAATTGAACCCAAGTTAATAACGCCCCAGACAAATCTAATCATTGGGAATGGAGATCAGTGAGTCATCGAGTTCGTGGGAAAGGGTCTAGATCAAGCCTTGCGCAGGAAATCAATGTTGATGATTGTGATTCTCGTTTCTACGCGATCATTACGAGATTTGGCAAAGCAAAACCTTAACCATTGGTTTTAAATTCAATAAAATCAATCTCTAATCCGAAACAGACAGACAATAACACAATCCAGCATCTTCAATTACCACAATTAATTTCAATTTAATTTACTATGAATTTCTTATTCGTATTTATTTATAAATAATGTTTTAACAATATTATTTTAGTATCTAGTTGATGTGTACTTAGCGAAGAAAAGATTATTGCGGACAATATGTTACAACTATATCTACGACAATCCGTAAGACTTAATAATTGGCGAGAAATATAGAAACTTAAAACTATAGTGGAAACTGAGTATAAAAAGAAACTTATTAAAAACACATACACATTTTATTTTTCCAAAATGACAGCTTATCGAAGTCGTGGTATATACAAGTTATTACATGTTACACTTTTAATGTGTTTGAAGTATTGAAAATCTTCAATATTCAATTTTTAAACTACAATCTTGTGAATTTAGAATTTATCATTTTTATATCGTCTATATATAGTAATACTATATACATAAATAAGAGAACGTGCAACAGATTAATCATATTAATATTCAAAACGGTGTTCGTTAAATCCTAGTCCTAGGCATTTAGTCTTCCACTTCAATCTTGTATCTAAAATAGTCATTAATACTAAAATAATTGTTTGCAAGTTTGTTTGATTTTGTAAGATAAACTTTTACTGAAAACTACAAAATTCCAACATCTGTAAAAAAAAATAAGATACAGTATTATTTGAAAAATTGACTATGATAATATTTGATCATATTAATAACATCATAACTGGAGAACTTTAAGCTCGATAACAAATAGAGAGGAAAACATTGTTCTTCTGACTTTGAAAATTGATTTTTTGTAATCAACGTTTTAGCTCATCTATGTGTACAATAAGCATGCGATTAACTCTATCAGTTTCTGCTGACGAGACCAATGTTTTGGTGACATGGAGGAAGACAAGCATCGAATCGGCAAAATTTAATGTGCTTGCAGAAACGACAGATTGCATGTTAACAAAGCAATAGTATTTGGCAGCAAGTACACTAGAATTCCAATCTATTGCATAACAATTGTACATAACATCAATAGAGATCCGACGAACATGAAAGACAAGTGTGCCGCACAAATCGAATACCGAACTCCGTGCATATTCCTGATAGTCCTTTGAACGTTAAAGCAGAAATGTTGATAAAATAAAATCAATGTAAATAGCAGAAGACAGTCTTCATTAAAAATAATAGCACATATACAAAATCTAATTAATAACAAAAAAAACATCAAATAAAGTATTCGCATTTTCAATCAATCGAAAATAAATTATTAACAAAAAACTCAATACAGTAATAAAAATAATATAAAAACTGCAAAGGGCTATTGACCAAAGGTCTATTTTCACTTGTATTATTATTATTATCTATAGTTATTTATTTAATTTAAAATTTGTATTGTTTCTAATTTGGGACAAAAGTCAGCATTTTTGCCCAAAGTTATTTGTGTTGTCATATTTATTTCAATAATTTCACTAATTATCTATAAGTTCAATGACCTATAAGCAGTACCAGGAAGACATAATCCAATACAATAGACAAACTGTTAAAAAAACATACCATTACACTGCCTAGAAACTAATATTTGGTTGAGTAATTTCCCACAATAGATACTATTGTAAGGTGAGTTTTAGAATATTGCTAGTAAAAAATTGAGTGTACTTAAACAGAAATATCTAAATAAAATTTATAACCATGAACACTAGAAAAAAATTAATATTAAAATTATCTGCTTTCAATTATAACTTTGTATTCATTTTCTAAAAATTGTTGTTAATTAATTTATATTACTTGAACATCATGATTAAATTAATTATAAAAAAATATACACAAATTTAATCATTTTTCAATGATGCTATTGAAATTAGTTTATTCGATCAAGATTAATTACTAATAATAATCAAACGTTAACAATAATATTATTATTATTATAGTACGCCTCAATAAACAGATTAATTATATTTGGTGAAATTATAAGCAAACAACAGCTTTATCTAATTGAACATAGATTTCATTTATTTAATCGGATGTAGTTTTGTTTGAACGTGAGCAATTATAATAAATATAATTCAGCATGTTATCTATTTCATTTAATTATCTTTTAAAATATTTTATGAGTATTGTAATTCTTTATATTTTTTAATAAAATAATAATAATTCAGTAAAAATATCTATGGTCAATAGCCATTTGCAGCAATTAAATTCACTTTTATTTTTGTTATTATGTTATTTTGTCAAGTTTATATTTTATTTGTTGCAATAAATATTATTAATTATAACATTTAAATAATGGATGATTTAATTTGTTTACAAAAATATGTTTAAAAATAGTTCATAATTAATATGTATGTTCTACATTAATGTAATTGCTATTGTAATAAATAGTATTCATTATGTAGTTGCAATTATGAACATGGATAGTAAGAGGATTTATGACTCTACATGGAATAAATTAAGCTGCACTTTATTAATTTTATTATAGCGAATTTGTAACAAATTATAGACATAACATATTCAAACAATAAATACGTTTCAAAACATATTTCGTCTATTGCAAGTAAAGATGGAAACTTTCTAAGAAATATAGATTTTACTATCTATCTATCTGTTAGAAAATAATTGCAGTAGTGTAGATTGCATAAATTATAAAATAAATGCCTTTACAAATATGTCCAAGAAACACATTTAATTAAAAAATCACATAAAAATTAAAAAAAAAAACTCAATACTATTGACTTTACATTTTTTTTTATATTTTGATAATTTATTTTTCTTCTTATTATTTTAGTATTTGACACATTTAAATATTTTATTACGTATATTCCGAATATTTTTTTAATTTGTCTTAAATTATCATTTCAATACATTTTCTTATTCTTAAAGATATATTGGGTGAAGAAGAAAGTTCTGAGCTATTTTAGTTAGATGTCTTTAGTGAGTCATATCTCACGATGTATACATTTCATCTGTCATTCTATACTGCGACTTAAAAAATTCTTTGACAGTTTTGTGTTTAGTGAATCCAGTTGTGTGTTAGACCGCTCCCAAATGTAGGTAAAAAAAAGAGAAAATTCGTCATTCTTCAGTACAACTACACCAAGGGGAGCAGGCGGTCAAAAAATGTGTGTTGTTTATGGACCCAATACAGTATCGAATGCAACAGCTAAGCGTTGGTTCCAACGCTTCCGTTCAGGTAATATAGACGTCCAAGACGAGACATGCTCTGGTAAGCCAATCGTCGAAAATGTTCATAAAATCATGGAAATATTCGAGTTGGACCTTCATGCGAGCACTTATTCCATTGAAGATTAGCTGGAAAACCGATTGGAACCATTTGCACAAGGGTGGTGTATGGGACAAAACGCTCAGAACTTTTTACTTCACCAAATATAATAAACAATCCTGTCATACTATAAATGACGATAATGTAAATTATCATTTTAATGAAAAGATTTATTCAGTTTATTTGCTTTTAATTAAGCCATAATTTACAAGGTTTTTGATGGAGTTTCGTGAAATCGCAATTCAATTTATTTTTCTTGCGTGAGAATAATCTGTTATTCATGAAATTTGTGCCACTGCTGCGTTTAGAGTGGGTATAGCATTGTCGGAGTCACCGAGTACCTGGGCGGGGATTTTGGCCACCCTCGGGAGCAAACATCCCCCATGGAATCTAATCCGCGCGGTCCGCATTAAATATTCCATCCGCGCTGGCATTATTATTGCGACCCGTGCCTTCCATTTAGGTCGAACCACCTAATCACAACCAACATACATACCAAAAACAACAACCACTCCACATTGCACCATTTTGTCACACCTGTTCTATCCAACTGGAGAAAATAAGCGGTGGAAAGACTTTTAACACCAATTATTTGTTCTTATTATATTTTAATTATTTAATTTATATATCTAATATGTGAAAAGTTAAAACTTGTTATACTTGAAAAATATCTCAATTTTAAAATGTATTTATTTAAATCGAATTCAAGTACATCAAATATAGAAACATACAATGATTTGAGTATAAATGTCCAAGAAAGATAGTTATGAAACAGTTGTGATAATTTTCTAGAAAATATTCATAAAAATTAGTTGTTTGACAAACAAATTACTTTTAATTAATGATCAAAAATCATAAGACAAAATATGGCCAGTTGTTATACTTGAATTAGAAAAAAATGTTGTCTAGATAGCTCAATCAATAAGTTTCGAAATTGACGATAAAGATGATGTTAAGTATTTATTGAATGCAAAAGATCATGGTTTTTTTGGTAAAAATTAAATTGTATCATTTTTTTAACAACCTATGATTTAAGAAGGTGCTTAAACGACAATGAAATATTTTTTTAGTGAAAATACTCCTAATTCAAAAAGAAATATGTTGTTTAGCAATCCGTGTTAAATGCAATAAGTCTGTATAATCAATTAATAAATAAAAAGGAAAAAGCACAAACAATTAATTTTATAAAGCTTTCATTTGTTCAAAGAAAAATCATTTTCTATAGGAAGAAATATTTATTACCTCTGATAACGAAGTTTTTCTTAACTAAGTAATTTCATGGAACGATCCTGTTCAATAATCGAAGTATGACTGTATATGTTTTATTCCGTATAATTATTTCAAATTCCATGTATTTATTAATAAAGACTGCCATATTTCGGGCACTTGTTTTAGTACTTATCAATAGGGTTTTCATTATTTTAGTGAGATTCAAAACTTTTCAATTCAATAATATCAATTATCACTATAATTGAAAAAATAATGTAATTACTATTACGATGTGTAAACTAATTTAGGTAGAACCACCTAATAACATCCAACGTACCTAAAGTCCCACATCATATCAATTTGTCACACCTGTTCATTCGAACTGGCAGAAAGAAACGTATATTTCATCGTTGACTGTAGCGTGCCTTTCTTTTATTCTTTCTCTATTTTTTTTCATATATTCTAGTCGTGTTCCTGTAAATTTTATTTCATCATCCTTTCAGCGCGTAAAATTGGAAAAATTCCATGGTGTTCGGCTCCCATTTTTCGCCTGAAGCTCGTTGAAATCCGGGCACGCATTCCATTACTTGCGGCAACCGTAAACGGACCCTCGAGATTATAAAAATCACCTAATAGCGCCATTTTAAGATTCCATGCCGGCAAACGGCAACCGAAAAAGGATGAACAAAAACAACAAGAAGCAGAAGAAGGCACAGCCAGAGGAGGTCAACGGTGCCCCGGAAATGCTGGGTTCTGAGTAATGTTCACGGATGGATATTAATGCATATAATCGTTGTCGGGGTATTTAAATTGTGGAAGGAAGATGGATAATGGACACATGTGCAATGGCATGTCTTTGAATCCTCTCCCTCCCATCCTCCCCTTCCCCACAAACGCGCTCATCCCATCTCAACCTCCGAGCTTAGGAGCGTGCAATTAACGTTTTAACTGCAGTTATGCAATGGATACAGCTAGGATCAAGCCAACAATAACAACATCAACACGCAAACAAAAAACGACGAATGTTACTTCGTCGTTTTTGGAATCCACCGACTGGCTTTTCATCTTTTATTTTTTGTTTTTTGTTGTTGCCGTTGTTTTAGTTGACTTGTTCCTTCTCAAATGCCGCGCGTCTCTTCGTGAGTTCGCGAGATTTTGACCTCGCATCCTACTTTGAGCTCCCACAGCGGCGAAACGAGGGGAGAAAAGATCCATTCACGATTTGCGCTAAATTTCCTTGGAGCCAAACAACACACATAAATACCAGGACACAGAACCGTGCGATCGCGAACTTTTCTCATAACAAACAATTGTTACGTAATCGTGCGCTTTTCTTATAAGTTCAGGAGACCGCAGGTCAAGAGGTAACCGAGCACGTTCCCTCCTCCACTGTAAATAAATTGAATGAAAAATGTACGTGGACGGAGAGGGATATTACAGGATAAAAGAGGAAACGCAGAACAAGGAGAAGGCAACCGCCGCAGTGGGTTTTTGGTTTATTTAGCGGTTACAGCGACGATGAATAAATAAAGGGAGGTAAAAGCGGGGTCTAGGGATACCGCCCTTTGGTAAATTACTCTGAATTTATCATTGTTTGCGTTTTGGTTTATTAAAAACGAAGAACAAGAGGCAGAAGGAAAAGTAGACTTAAATTAGAACAGTCGTTGATAAAAAGATATCAAATAAGAGCATTTCTTAAAGAAATTACTAAAATAGCTAAAAAGTTTAAAAAATAGAAATCATTCGTTTCTGGACACAAGTATTTTAATTTAATAGCTTCTTAGTTTTCTTTGAACTTTTAAACAAATATTGTAAAAGCAGCTTAACCTAATTATCAAATGTTGAAAATCGTTGCTTTCCAGACATAGAAAATTAATATATATTATCTAAAATTTGAGTGTTCTCATTTAATAACGAAATGCATATTCAGTATTTTTTAATTCCGCATATAGAAAAATGTAATTATTAGTTTCGTTCATATTATTAGTAATATTTATTTCATTTGCAATTTAATTAAATAATGCAATATAATATTGTAACCGCAGTTTGTAAAAAATGTTATCAAATAACTTTATTGATTAGTGCGTCAGCAATTTACGTAATTGTTAGGATTTTATATATAAAAAATGAATCTAGTTTTTGTTAAAAAAAATATCTTAATATTGCAATAGTAAAACGGTTTATCGATTAATGATTTGTTCTATAATAATTTTGTTTCAGTAACAATTGCGTAATAAAATGTTCCTGTTTTATTCAAATATGAAAAAAGAAATAAATTATAACCATTGTTAATACAATATAAGTGAATATTTACGAGGATAAAATTATAAACAAAAAAAAAACGATGATTGTTATAATGCCATGTGTTTGATAGGTTTATCGAATATTGTAAATGTTAGTTTATGGAAAAAAACGTGATTTATTTCTTAATGGAAACATTAACGCATAATGCATCTTACGTAATTTTCGTTTAACATTTAAACAATACGGTAATAAGAAAAGCAATTTAATGATAAGCGTTGAGTATTCGATACGAGTAGAATTTACACAATAAAAATTCGATTGAAATTGTTTTGTGGTGAAAAAATTGCAACAGTGATGCGCAAGCAATAATGGATGTACATAGTTTTTTGTTGCTTGGTTCTGTCGGTTACGTAATCTTAAATAGAATGTACGACATAGTAATATTAATATAGATACATGCAAATAATTACATTTGTATTTTTTAATACTTTCATGTTAAAATTTCTTATTTTTTTCTAATTAGAGTACATGAGAATTGTGAATTTATGTAGACGTCGCAACCATCGTATACATCAGTGATTTTCAAAGTGCGTAAAATATTTGGGGGGTCACAAAAAAAAATGACAGATCAATCCTGATTGTTTTTCTACATATACTCATCGCGGGGGGTCGCGGACCAAAAAGTTTCAGAATCACTGGTATATTTTATGGAATAGTTAAACAATACGCGTTATGGATAGTTCTTGGATTGGTAATTTGGTGCTTCATACAATGTCATACCTATAATACAAATACCTATGTTAAATGAGTCAACTTTGAAAATAAAATATAAAATTAATATAAAATTGAGTACAAAAAATTATTTGTATTTTTACGGTCTAAAGCTTTAATATGTATCATTTTCACATAAGACAATTTGAGATAAGGTCATATTGTCGTTGTTTACAGTTCCAGTGAAAGAATTTAGCAATTTAACTGCATAACGCATTATAAACGCTGAGTGATGTTGTAGGTTGGAATTGGTAAATTACGTTTAGATCTATTACTGTGTTTAAGATAATAATCAGTGCTTCAGTGTAGATTTCAAATTGTTTATTCCAGTATGTACTATAAATTAGTAGTATTTTAAAGTAAAACGACATTTGTTTGTAGTATTTATATTACGTGACAAAATTAAAGAAAATTTAAATATAGCAATGCCTCCGACAATGTGGCTCCAGTTAGTGCGGTTTGAAAATTTAAAAGTAAACTAAATTTTCAATATGCAAAATAAAAATAAATTCTAAGATATTTGTTTTGATTATTTTAAAAATAATATTTTCTAATTAGTCCATATAAATTAAATACATTTTAGTTTAATTTACACATTTATTTTAATTTTTTATAAACAAATAGCTTATTTTGGATATTCTTTAATAAAACCTCCCGTTTGTTCATATTTTGTAATTTTCTTTGCTTTTATGTGGAGTAATCTTGTATGGAATTATTTGGGATTTTCTTGTAGTAATTCGTGGATAATTAGTTTTGAAAATTATTCCTTGCTCATAATATTTCTTAATCATTTATTTTCCGAATTATTGGGTTATATGTTTATGGTTGTTTAATTCTTGACCACGACTAATTATTTTCTATTATCGGTTTGAATGATTTTTAAGTAAAAGAACATTTTGGATATAAATTATTATTGTAGAGGAAGGATCAAATACATTAAGGAAGTGTTTGGTTTGGTCGTAATATTAAATTGCAAATGAAATAATATAATGTAAATAAGTAAACTCGTCTAAGATTTAGAATGTAATTTCTTCTTAGATTGGATCGGTCTTAGCCTTAATCCGTTTTCAAAATTTCAATCATGAGAGACGCCGGTCCCAATTTAATGCGAAGCTACCAACGTTCCTCTCCAGAAACAAATTGGACGAGCTGGAAGAGTCGTGAAAATTTCGAAGCGCTCACAAGTAGATGAAATTTTCAGCAGATTATAATTCACGTCTGGGGCGCCGGCGGTGGCGTCCTGAATTTTCCACGAGCAATGGAACTAATTTCAAAATACCCACGACTAGAATTGGTTTGGTGAAAAAAACGTAGAAAAAAGGAAACATGACTTTGCACAGAAAATAAAAGGTGCAGAAACAAACAACATTATTTTATATGTGCAGTTCATATTCCAATACTGCGCTCTAATAAATGGGAGAAAAGTTCTTAATTTAGTTCGCAAAGGCGGAAAGCAGGAAGACAGTCGCAGTGTGTGTATGCGAGTAACACAGAAAGGACTTTAATTATAATGCTTCTATTAATACAGTCGCTACAAAAATACCCTCATCCGAGCTTACTCACGTTTACTATGTTTTCTAAATGCGCGCAGGAATAACGAGCGAATTTTCTTGTAGGAAGGAACAAGATTAGCGAGGACATACGCTCCGTGATATTGCGATCCCATTTAGTTTAAAAGTTATATAATTGGAAAGCTATTTGGATTTGGGACATCCAATTACTGGTGTTACCAATGGATACACCTTAAGATCCTCATCGTCGGTACACGCTTTAATGAGCCGTGAAATCGTATCTTATTATGAACATTAAATTGGACGATTAAGTAATTCGACTTAAGTAGCCGTTAATTTTTAATCCCGATTAGTCATCGCGATTGCTATGCTCTAATCAAAGTAACTAGTTAAGTCCGTTTTATTAAGTCTTGTAAACGCGCACACAAATTTCCATAACAACTTTGTTTATGGAAGCCGAAGGTTCCGAAGCTCGTCGCTGCGGTATAAATGCATTATGCATCATCCCGTTTGAACATTTATTGGCCTTAAAATGTTTTCGCACCAACGACATGACCAGTTGGAAAATTGACCAAGAAAACTGTTAAATGGATCATTTAAAATAAAATTCATAACTTCTATCTACAATATTTTAATAACATAAAGATGATAAATATGCAATTTTCCCAGTATTATTATTCGTGATGTTATTTTTTTTTAAATAACAATTTCCTGTTTGTATTAGGTCGATAAACTTTAAAGTTAAAACTGAATGAAGTAAATTATTATTAATTATGAAAGAATCTTTATCATCAAATAATTAGTATATTTTAGAAATTAAGCACGTACAGTAAAATAAAATGTATTATACAACCAATATGAATATCATAAAACATTATTAAATAAACGAGACCAATTATAAATATATGCAGGTATCCCCCGACTTACGAACTCCCGGACCTACGAACAAAATTCTAAAAGCTCTAACTTGTTACAAGGAGATATATAGTAATTAAAAACTGTCCAAACTAATTATTAAATAATTGCGATGACTACAATAAAAAGTATTTGTAAGTAAGTGTTTTGTTTATTTTAATCATTTTTTTCAAATTTATGCAGTCAGTAATACGGAATTTAACATATGTAAAACAATATAAAAGTAAAAACAACGACTTACGAACAACCTTTTGTAAGTCGGGGGATATCGTATATTTATGTTATTATGGGAAATTTTATAAAAATGAGCAAAAATATAAACTGAACAAGACCTTGACTAAATTATTTTTTTTAATATTTTATCTGATAATATAAACTATTTACTAACGTCAACTATGGTAAGTTATTGAAAGGTTAGATTGAGTTAAATTAGTTCAAATTGAATCATATTAGATTACGTCAGCCAATGACAAGATCTATTGGGATAAACTAGAATACGTAAACTTTGTATTTTTTCATTTATTACTCATTTTAATCATTTATTATTCAATTTTATCTTTAAAAAAGCACTTGAAATTTAAGTTTATCATAAAACAACAAATTTGATAATAAAACAAAATCGTAATAAAAAAAAATACGTTTTACTAAATAAATCAAGATTTTATATAAATACAGTGGAATACATGAAATACTCGTATAGTGAAACAATTTTCCCCATATAGACTAATGTAAAATACGATAATGCGTTCCATGTCAAAAAAAAGTATAACTTGGTCTCAATTTTTAATGATTTTGCTTTTCATATCTATTGTTATTTTTATTTTTTCAGACTATAATAAGTATATTTATTAATTTAATTGAGATTTAAAATACATATCATATAATTAAAAATGCCACTAACATACACATATTAATTTGATTCTGAGCGTAATAAGTTTAAATTATATAAAACACTTTCTATTATAATATACAATATATAAATAACTAAAATATTTCATAATATAAACTGTCAATAAGTGTCCTTGCAATATTGGAAAAGGTACTTATAAAACACAAACAAAATATATGAATATAAATTACCTACATGCTCTCATAAAAATTCGCAACAAAAGAAATCGTTTTATTTGCAAAATGACTTTGATCATGAAAATTTATATCTCGCAATTTATATATAATTTCGATTCGAGAAAACATGCCAATAAGATATGAGGTTGCTATCAAAAATTGAAAATTAAAAGTTAGATTGGAGAACTTGGACTTTTGAATTTTACCTACTAAAACTCTGGATTTAAATTATGTAGACATTTATGTAGACATGTTCGATTTACGGCGATTCACAATAACCCCGCTGTGAAATAACGCATATTAATTGCTGATTTTATATAGAACTAAACCCTATACTTAGCTCACTATAAATATGGGTTCATTTTATGCCGATTCGATTTGCGACAGACTTTGTAGGAACGGAATTGCGGCGTAAAACGACTGCTACCTGTACTCATAATTTTATAAAATTACTAAATGTGTTCATAGTATTCCAAATAGATTAAATAATAAAAATTTGCAAAAGGTTGATGAACATTTATATTGAAATCAATTGATTTATTGTCTTTATAGTATATTAGTTTTTTTTAATATAGAGGTAGATTTATATTTTCTTGAAATTAATATAAAGTGAAAAGAAAAAGATTTTTTGAGAAAAAATATCTAATATTATTGATTTTTATGTTCGAATCGTGCTTGTGATGATTTGAAGCTTAAGTCGCATCTAAAATCAACAAGATCTTTGATTATATTCGTGTAAAGTGTATATAATTTAATTTATTTAATATATAGTACATAAATTTAATGTGCAATATAAAAGTACTGCAAAAAGTTGATTGCTGTGATAAAAAATGATATTAAACGAATGAAATCGCCATACAGAATATAATTTCGAGAAAAGAAAGCACTTTTTCGCGTCTAAACAATCAACGAACAACGCTCGTCCTGAATAATACATCTTTAATACCAAGCTTCTCTTGAGGATATTTAATTTCCTCGAAAGTGGAGAGTAACCAAAAACCGAGGAAGAATCTTCTCGGATGGCCGAGGCAGAGGAGTCAGAAAATTTTCGGTTGTTATAATATTTTTTTGCCCTTCCGGTTTCGGTCGCGGCATAAATTAAGTGTCACTTCCAGCTTTAAAATGCGGGCGGCAGGAAAAATGCTTAAGGACGGGAAAAGGCAAAAAAAGGAGTCGTCGGCTAAGAAGCGGAACAAAAAGGAGAACGGCGAAGAACGCTGAGAGAGGATGCGAGATATTCCACTGCTTCCCTGGAAATTAATGAGGTGGTGCTTTATGATTATTTAAGTTGGAGGAAGGATGAGAAAGAGCAAAAGAAGGATTGTGACAAAGAGGAAAGAGGGGACGAAAGGAAGACTGTATCCGAGAATGCAGCGGGTAGGTGTGTGTGTGTATCTATTCGTAAGGTAGGAGATTTGGAATGTGTGATTGCTTTGAATCGAAGAGATTTATTGCATGAGAACGACGTAACGTACGTGTAGAACCGTTAGAGGTCCGGATCACCTTCCCACTATATCCATTGCAAATTAATTGCGCAAAAACCGATATTTGCACATATATAGATAGACTCACATCCATGTAGAACACTTTGAGAAACTGTTTCAGGAATGCACGGTGCTAATTAAGATTTACTAATAAGTTCAAATATTTTCAGTCCGATTACAAATATTTACTAATGTCAGATTAACGAAACACTTGTTTCCTTGCATATACATTAATTAATAACAAGAGTATATATTTATTTATTGAAACAGCAATTTACTCTACCAATTAATAATTTTCCCACAGTCTGCAATTTGATGGTGTATAAGTGGTGTTCATCGACATTTCTGAAATTCGCCCAAACGCGAATTCTCAATCAGAATTAGCTCACAACTTCACTCTCATAAATCTGGTCTGCGTGTTCGGTGGATGATTAAGTACTCGGAACTTCGAAACTAAGTGCATTAAAAGCATATAAACTTCGTTATGTTTGGATGGAAATTAGAATATTATATGGAAATACATTTCCATATAATATTATAATCTGACAGTCTCGAAAGTTTCACACCAAAATAGCTATAAAATGCATTCTTCAATTTTAGATTAAGATATTTATTTGATACATTTATCTGCTCGTATATTTTAGTACTAATAATTAAATAATATAATAAATACGTAAGTTGATAAATTTTAATATTATAACGCAGTTAATAAATCCTAATAATTTCTCGACAATGTAACTCATCCCAGACACATTCTTCTATAGAAAAAGCTTATATAATTTTGAATCGCAACTGCTGCGAAGCAGTAAAGGGAATAAATGCTTTAAAAAGTTTGATAAAGACCTCTAATATTCTTGTATAGCAAAACCTCGCAGAGTTCGGGTAATAGGTTCCGTCAGTATCCCTTACTATTTAACACCGGACTAAGCGAGGACTTGAAAACTGAAAAATAAACTTCATAAAAAGACACTGACTGACTACTAACTTTTTTTTTGGCAAGTAAAATTTAATTTCTTCTGAAATGTTCAAACCGAACTATAGTGAATCCGGAGTGATCGAAGCCGAACTATTCGGTATTTCTGTACTTCTTTTTCTATTATCTACTATAATATTTTGTATTCATTCTATATTTATGATGATTTTAATTTGTGTGCGGAAAAAACAAAGTCGATTTATGTAGAATTGATGTATTTTTTTAATATTTATTATGGATTTATTTTGTATTGGAATTTATGTTCTTTATATTTTCTAATCAAAACATTATTATTAATTTTATAACGAAAGACGGAAAGGAATTTCTATTAATAAGATTTTCAGTAAGTTGCTGAATTATTTTACTTTATTTAGTATTGAAAAAGGAATAATCGAACATTTGTTTCTTCTTAAAGCGTTGATTGTTAGTGAATGAACTACAATATGAAGATTAATACCAATCACATGTACACATTGCGTAATTTTGTATTTTTTTAAATTATGCTCATAATATATATTATAATGTTATTTAACTTTATACAAATATAAACAAACATGAAGAATATAATTGATTCCAAACCAGCTGAGATCACTTCTTTTATTTAGTTCCTCGATTAGTCCGATTTCAAACAATCCGCAACATTGATGAAACCGATAAACCGTACTAAACGGGGTATTATTGTAATATAATTTTGAATTAAAATCTAAAGTACTTTTCGAAAACGAATAATGAAGCATAGAGATGAAAAAATATATTCTCATTGAAATATATCGGATTTTCATCAACTTTGAAACTACGTCCTCATTTGCGCTCATTCTAATTCTCGTCTAGGCAAAGCTTTCCGGGATTTCAAGAGAGATGAAGCACGTGATTCGTTAGCAGAGCACTCGTACCTGGATTTATCAATTAAAACGTACCGCAAAAAAAAAATCTTCGACAACTCAAGGATTTCATCCATATTAATTGGAATCGCTCGAATTACATCACAGAACGAAAAGATAAAGTGAACTGGTCGCCGTTTCATGTATAACATTCGCCCCATTCTTTTGCAATACTTCCAACCATTATGTATGTGGAGCGCAGGTAGAAAATTATACATTTTCCGCTGTATTATAATTAAATTTAGAGCACATACTTGACAAACCGAGAAAACATAAGAGGTAAATTACCACCGTCTAAAAGCGGCGTATGCAAATGTTGAATTAACGTTAAATTTAATACACCTTGTAATCTGAACATGTAGATATGTTTGTGTGTGCGTGCGTGCGTGTGTATGTACACAAGCAACATTTGCATAAGTTGAAAGGTACACATGCATGATCCCTTTTGATCCCGGACGTTGGCCCTTAGCTAAATACTCTCTAACTCGGGAAAAGGATAAAAAGCCTGATAAAGGGTTACAAGCGCAAGTATATTATATGCACATTTAGTAAAACTCCCGAAAGTTTATATCCGGGTTTTAAACAGGGACATGGAATAATGTTACTTCTACTACATCAGCTGCAAAAGCTTGTTTATACTAGTATAATATAACTATAATAATGTAAAGAACATATATACTAGTATAACCAAAAAATATATCAGATATAAATTATAGGAAAAGAAGAAAAAATAGTTATATAAGAAACAATTATATTGACAATATTTTTTTTAAATTCCATCGTATATTTGTACACATTTTGGAAAAAGTAAATTATCAATTTACTTACTAATAATAAACAAATAATAGTAAGATTTTTTCATTAAAAAAATATCGAAGTAGTTTCAAAAGTTAAACAATTTGTATCGTAATTACTTGAAGGGGTAGGAAAAACCTCATTTCAGTTCTGGGGTAAATTCATAACAAATACCTAATAGTATTATTATATAAAAAAAAACTTTAAATTAACATATGAGGTTGGAAATAACCATCAGCTTTTCATATGATTTATACTAATTACAATTATTAGTATTTATTTTGTCTTATTTTATAATTCTATATATTTATTGTTATTATTCTATAAATATGTGATATATTGAATATGTATTTTTCATATACAACAATCTACCAGGAAATTACAGGAAATCCCCGTGGGAGCATCATCAGTAAAATTCAATTTTCACTATTTCAATTGAATTGCATTTGGTACAGGACAATAATTATTAACACGATAATAATTTGCTCAACAAGTTGATCGATTCGAAGTGAGTACAAAAGTAATTTGTCCGACGAACGATGAAACTTAATGAACGTTTCCACAACAAACGTAATTAGATTTCAGTGAGGCCGTGTTCGGCAATAGCATCGAGGGAATTAGTCGAAACACATTTTTAATTGGAATTCGTCAATAAACTGGTACTTCTTTTATATCTTTGTTAATGTTGAAACGATCCCTTTTTACAAAATGTATAGGCAAAAACAGGCCATTCACGAATGTCCATTTAATTGCTCTACCATTATTGACGAATCACCCAAGTTTAATTCGACCTTTTTTTTGTGCACGATGATTGATGTGGTACTTTACATAGTTGATAAATGTAAAAAGAAACGTTGCAATTAAGTTTGATGAACTTATTATGTAAGGTTTAGATCACGTTGTTAACAACAGGTAGGCTTCGTCTGTGATTAGACTAGTTTCCACAGCTCAAACTTTACCACATCGAAGTCGGGTTAATGAGAGATTCCCTCATGGATTTAACTTACATAGTTACTCGAGACCCGACGAGATCTTCATCATCCAACAGCTTCAAACTACATGTCCAACTCTTACTGTGCGCTTAAAACAAACGCTTTACCCATTCAATTAGCAGTAAATCGCGAACTTTATCAACAATGCCAAGGAAAATGCTGTATAAAGTAATCATTTATTATGCAGTGATATTGATTAATTGCTAATTAGAATATTTAAATGACACGAGGCCACGACCCAATACACGCATGTTGCTTGTATTGAGATTGCCAACATTTTTATGTTGGGATTAAGCTAATCTTAGCCTTTTAGACGTTGGAATCAATTTCAGGACGCGATAAACGACAAAGTGGTATAGAACGAGAAGAAATTGATTTTCTCATCTTAGGATTTGAGCGTGGCTTCGTCTATCACTGAGGGTGACAAAAGAGATACTGTGAGATTAAAAAAGTGATCTGTACGAGCAATTTCTTTTGCATCGTGTTCATAAAACTTTAATGATAATACATATTGTCAATCATTCTTCTCATTGACTTTTTTTTAATTTAATAAATTCATGAGATCCACGCTTTATCATATATTTTTTTTTTATTAATAATGTCATGTGAGTTTATAACATAATTAGATACTGTCAACTATGAAATTGTATACAACAGTTCTCAAACCACATTTTCAATTCCAATACCAAAACATACATTATACATAAGAATATTTTAGATAATGTGAATATTTATAATTTTTTAAAAATCAATAATTGTGAATAAAAATATTTTCAAATAAAATCTTGCAAACACATATTAAAATATTACTAAATGTACCACTCATATAGTAGCGTTTAACATTATTTCAATGCATAATGTGTTATGATTTATACCAACAGATCGTTGAAAGTTTAGCATAAAGATATCAACTACATACCGATACACTGTGATCTCGCAAGTTTCTACAAATTATACTTTCAACATGAACAGGTAAGATTTTATAATGTATAGTTTATATTGAATTGATACATGTTTTAATATATTTGCAAAAATAAAATAAAGTTATCTTCTCATGAGACATTTTCAGTGGGATATAGGAATGAAGTTGATATTGAAGAACCAAATATATCTTTACAATAAAAGAACAACTGATATTCACTATATCCTTCAAAAAAATCTAATAATAAAGATAAGTTAAATTGGTACATAGTACATCCGAAGACAATAAATAAAGAGTATATAAAAAACAAATGAATATATATTCAATTACATAAAGAAGTAGATAAATAACATATACATTATAAAATAATTTATTTGGATGCTCGAGTTTCTGATAAATGTACATTTATTAACTGATGTAATGAGACATTACTCATGGTAAATTAATGTGTAAATAATTAACAGGTTTGTTGGAGTTTCCGATATATCTCCTTATATAAATCAAGAGCAGTAAGTTCAATAGCGAATTTGCTATGCTAAAAGGCAATTAATATCCATTTTCGAACACGCCCGTTTATTACAAGTTAGTTAGTAGTAGTTAATATATCGATACAAGCTAAAACTTTCCGATGGACGTTTTACGTCACCCGTGCAGTTGCTTTCCATAATTTGAACGTGCTACATTTTCATAAAACTTTAGATATGCTTACGTTTAGTTATAGTTTTGTTTCTCAAATATTTAATTAAACAATAATCGATTAATTTATAATTTTAGTATTGATTAAATCAGTCATTTTGTTAAATACTGTATGCTTTCAAAATACATAAAATTTATACTGAACTTTGTTCTATTCTATAATCTCGTCCAAAAAATTAAATACTGTCTCTAAACCACTAAACTTGGTTTAATTTTTTTAATGATTAATTATATTTTTTTAATGCCTTTGATATATTTTGTTCACATATAATTTAATAGTAAGTAATTATAAGTAAAAATATTAACATTTTTAATTAAATAAATTTTATTATAAATTTTACATTTGGCCGACTAATTGCCGAATGGTTAAGTCGCCCTACCCACTAGCTAGTGGGCGCAAGTTCAAATCCTGGTCAAGCCAGGCCCTTTGTGAGCCCTCTCTGTGCTTGCAGCAATAGGGTCATCGTTCATCACAGATGGACAGTGAAATGAATGAGGTTCAGCATATGGACCTTTAGCCAAGTCGATGGAGAATGACAGTGTTAAGGATAGCAGCAGATTCACAGTGAAAGGAAATAGTGGAATCGCAGAGCATCAATATACTACTGAAGTTAACCTACAAGACAATAGCAAATTAGAAAAAATCATCATAATGGTAACTATCCACCGGGAAAGATTACCTACCTAATGTCAACCGATATCTTAAATTTACTCAATGTTCAAATTCAATATTTTATGTACAATCTGGCAATAGGTAAATAAATGTGACATATTAACATTGATAAAAAATAACTCAATAGAAAATTTACTACATATTAGGGTGATTCTCAAATGTATCTTGGTAACTTTGTGCAATTTCTTCAAACTCAAAACTTTAGATGTGCATACTTTTCGTTGAGTTTTGAAAATGATTAAAATATGACCATATGACCCTTTTCCACTGCGGTTTGTTTTCCGGTATAAGTTGTATGTGTGCACATAGGGGGGCGTATTTGGTTTACGCATGAGCTGATGCGGTCTTCGTAATTAAATTTACTTTGTGTCCCTTGAGTGGAGCTGGTGTTTCTGACCCTTCGTATTTAAGTTTAAAGGGCGAGGGATTGCAAACTTGGTCAGTGCCAGTGAATTAATAACAATCGTACGGCAATATGTGCGGCAATATCTTAGGCTATTTATCATCGCACTGCGTCACGACCAGTTACGTTCGGACACATAAAATGCAACAGAGACGCACCTCTTCGGAAATCAATGTGTGTATGTGTGTGCGTGCGTGTATGTGAGAACGAGCGAAGATGAAAAAAGTTGAATAAAGAATCCTCCTAACTGTAAACGCATACCGAAGAATTCTTCGTTTGTAAAATTAACAGAGATCCTCGAAACGAGATGAGAGAGACTACACCGGTCAGAATTCATTAATATTACTTTTGCGTAGGCCACGATCGGATTCCTATTCGCAAACAATTCGGATGCGGCTCTTAATTAATGGACAAATCAATGGCCTGCACAATACTAATGAAACCGCACAATTCCCCGATCCAATTGCATTGCTGATTAATTGCATGATCATCTTGCATTAACGATATTTAATCTAATCCCACACCCTATCCAAATTAAATTGAGATATTTGTGTTAATACCTTTAAAACAAATGCAATTATCTTAATTTCTAATGATAAAACTTCTAAAGGAGAAAAAAAAACAACTTCAATACTCTGAAGTATATAAAAACTATAACAAAATTCATTAATAAATATACATATTTGAATTCCTAATGACTAATCAAGTCAATGACTAATCAAGTCAATGACTAAAATATAATACTAATAATTTATCATTTATATTTTACATGTAGATACCTATATTTTAACTCAAGTAAGCATGTAGATTGCATTCCTATTAGATTTAAATTTGATATACAAATTGAATACATAAAATAATAACAACATGAGATAAGATAAATTTAAAAAATAATCATAATGTTAATTTTTTTTAAACCAATTAAGATATGCGTAGGCTAGAACCATAACTATGGTCACTTTCTATGAGTGCTTGGCTTTGGCAATTTGCTTCAGAATCCACGAGAGTGGTGGCCAATAAAGTTTTATGTCGGTACATAGTGTTTCTGTATAAATGTTCGAAAATAAATTATATAACTATATGGCAGGTATGTAATATATAATTATTGTTATTATCATTCATTTAGTTTATAGTATATTTGATTTAGGGAAATAATAAAATACAGTCCTTTATTTTCAATGTTTTTCGTGTGGTCCCAATTGGAACGACATGTACTCTGCTTACATTTTGTTCTTTATTTTAGGCAAATCGCATTTGGACTTTTATATAAACGAAATACCGTCCGATAATGAGTCTTGATTGATTTTCTTGCATTTTAATGACCTAATGCTTATCATATTTTTAAAGAAAGGACGATAACGGCCGGCAAAATTTTATCACTGCAGAAGTTTAGATTTTCAGTTGCAAATGGGACCACAAGTTTTTTCAAAAACAAATATACAAAAATTTAATCATGCATTCGTAATGTCTTGCACATTTTTAACCCGAGTTGGTTTGTGCATTATTATATAAATAAGACAAATAGTCTCAGAGACAAGTAAATAACAAACACATCGCTATCGTTAATTTAAAAAGCAAAGTGAATTAACTTGCATTCTGCGTTGGAAATAGAGCACATAGACATTTGTTGTTGTTGCTGTATACATACATGATATATATAATAAGGCGTACATAAAGCCATACGTCGTGTTTTCTGGAGCAAGAAATGTTATACTAATTATATAATTTAGTCGTACTGTGCTTCCGGCGCTTTTAATTCCGAGATATTTTCTGCTTCCGACGGATCAACCGGAGCGACACTTTATTCCTTTGATGTTTTGAAAGTGAAACAACATTCAATACGATAAGCACTTTAACACTCCAAGAAAAAAACTGAATAAATTGAATTATTTTATTTTTTAATAACTGACTTTGAAATTTATTTATATTTAAAAATAAATACTTTATAATACAATTTGCTTAAACTGGACTCAATTATAATTTATTACTATTAAATATAATAAACAAAAATAATACAATAATTCTGTAATATACGTAAGAACGTGGAATGGAAAATTAATTATAGATTAGTGATATTCGTAAGTATTTTTTTAAGATATGAAAACTTCAATTCATTTTTTTTATTTCCAAGATTTAAGTTGAATTAATATTCCTATAAATACTTAACCTTGTGCTTAAACTACTATATTACAAAAATTGTTTCGCTTGTCGAGTGTTTCTCTGGAACGTATTATGCTCGTTAAGCGAGTTACAAATGTACTTGTTAAATTTGCAAAAAAACGAGTATCATAATACCTGAAATTTTAATAATCTTGAACATGGTATACTCCGGAATGTACTTGGTAAGAAAATGTTATTCTTGTAAGAACACTGCGAAGATTATGTCCAGATCACAGATGCTGCATCTGGCCAAAGATGAAGTACAAGGCGGAGGCAAATCTCGGAAAAGATTCAGAGACCTTCCGTTGGTGAAATTGTGAAGACACAAGAGATCTGGGACATCAGAACAAGATATGTGCCAGATATGTCCCACTAAGAAAGACAAATTAATGAAAGATTAGTGATATTATCAAGTACTTTTAAGAATACCATATGAAAACTTCAGTTCAACATATTTTATTTCCAAGATTTAAGTTGATATAATGTTCCAATGAATACTTAATCTTGTGTATAAACTACTACATTGTTGCGTTTTTTATATATACGACGTAATAATCATTACTAATTTTATCATCCTTTTACCGATAAACTGTAAATATACATTGTTGTGAAAAAAATACATCATATTCTATTCATTACTCATTTCCAAGCATATAATTACATTGTTGCTATATTTTAAAGTGATTTTAATGAGCAACGACAAGTCTATTGTTGGAGGTGTTATTTTTTTCTTCTTCTTCTTCAATTTCACGCAATGGAAGTAAATGTGCTGGCGTAAATTAACTTTTAGCTATTAGTTACAGTACCGGAAATGGCCGTGCAACTATTTCAGAAGCGCATTTGCATGTAAATAAGTTTCTATTTAGCAAACAATGGAGATTTAAAGTAAGTTTTCACGCGGCCGAATGATGACTGCAATAAAGAGGAAATGATACCTATTACGGTTCGCATTAAATTCCTACGCAAAAAAAGAATAATTTACACTTCGATGTGAAGAATATATAATATTATTATTTTACACATCCTTTTAATTACTTTAATGACTGTGTATTAATTAAGAAAGTCATTTAATACATAAATCAAGCATTAATAATGTACAGTAGAACCTCGTTTAACAATTACCTCGCATAACAAATTGTAACAAAAATTATTCGCTTAACGAGCGAATTTTCGCATAACGAATGACGATAAGAGAAATCTTGGATTGTGCGCCTGCTACATCATTTAGCAAATTTGTGTTCATTCAATTATAGAAAAGATGAAGATGATTCAAGCTCCTTAACAATATATATATAATTTTCTTTGAATATCTTATAATATCACATTTTTTCGGCATAGAACGCATTATCGCATTTTACATGAATTGTATTTTAGAAAAATTGTTTCGATTATCGAGGGTTTCCCGTTACAAGTAAGATTCTGGAATTGATTATACTCGGTAAGCAAGGTTCCACGGTACTTTGTAAATTCGCAAAAAAAACGAGTTTCATAATACCTCTAATTTTAATACACTTGAACATAGTATACCCCGGAATGTACTTGATATGATAATGTTATTTTTGTAAGAATGATGAACAGAGCACAGATGCTGCAGATAGACAAAGATGAAGCACCAGGCGGAGGCAAACCTCATACATGATCCAGAGACCTCCTGTTGATGAAGTCATGAAGAGCCAGAGATCTGGGACATCAAGGTATGTGCCAGGGATGCCCTCCTCTAAGAAAGTTGGCTGGAGAAAGCCAATGAATAAAGTGGTATTGAAGACCAACATATGCTGGTGAACGAAGTGAGCAAAAACAATAGGCATAGGGAAACAATCCAAAATACCGGACATGGTTGTTGATGAAGAAAGGAGAGGTTCAGCTACCACAATACAACTACTACACCCGTGGTTCGTATGCAAGGTTTCCTCTCAAAAATGGTTAGGTTAAGTTAAAAAGTTTACCTTACATTTTTGAAAGACAAAAATTAAAACTACTGATCCAATTAATAGCTGCCTATAATATTTACATAATCAGAGTATAATAACATTTAATTATAATGATCTTAGAAATTATTATGAGATGATCTCAAGACATGAAAATCTTATAATTTGCATAACACTAAACACATATCATAGATGACTCGGAGGTGAAATAAAAGCACAATCACTTCGCTTTCCGGAGAGTAAAAGTTCACGCAATGAAACGATGCTTCTTGTATATACACTTAAATCGTAGAAAGTAGACAAATACCCTATTTTCCACTAATAACATCTATTTTTGTGCGGTGCTGCTGTTAGTTTCACGATACGGGAAATTGTATAATGTTAAATCGGATGAAACTAAATTGCACCTGCCGCTCGAGTCCACACGGCAAATGTAATTAAATTTATAGCCGATGTTATATAATTCCCCCTTTTTTCCGCGATTACGGCTAATGCCGTTGGCGAGCGCCGCTAGATTACTCACGATTAATTCCTTTCGAATCGCATTACGCAACGTGCAAGTCGCATGTAAACGGCATTATTTATCATTGTTCTGTTGTATCATGAAAAAAGGAATACCTTGTCACATGCGGGTATCTTATATTTATATAATAAAAAAAATATAACGTGTTATGGTTCTATTTGTCACAAACAATATGCGTTTCCAAATGCAATTTAAAAGAAAAATGATATGTAGACTTGATATAGAATTAAATTTGAATTGCGTTCCATGGAACAGTTTCACAGACATATAATTTTTTTTTATAATGACGGTAATATTTCTACCACTCTTTCGATGCTTAACGAACTCCACATTGCAATGGATTTTTAAAAAATATTAAATTACGACAAATAATGGAATTTATGTGCTGTAACCGATATAATTCTCCGAGATAATCATGATAATTCTTGGTTAAAAGTTACTAAAAAATGATTAAATGAAGTTTTGATTTTGTCCAGAAGTAGTACTAAAAGTAACAAATCAAATCCAACAAATGAAGTTATCCAGAAGTTTTATTGAAAAGCAATCAAAATGCAATAAATCCATAAAGTAATTATGTTAAATAATACAAAAATTGAATACAATTTTGATTTGATAAAACTTTTCGCTATTAGAAAAAAAAGGTTTTCATTTATTTAGAAGAGAGTCAATTGTGTATCATGTCAGGATACATTGTGAATGTAGTATTATAGTAATATAGTACTTTTGTACTTATTAACGCAATTTCACAAATAAATATATTTGCAGACTAAGTAATCGGTTTATAGTAAAGTAAAGCAGATTAATTCTGATTATAACATATGCATTCAATACGGTACGATAATCTGGATTAAGGTGAACCAAAATATCTGCTTTCGTATACAATT
>NW_017097993.1:201790-241150 GCF_001412225.1 Nicrophorus vespilloides
CCTGCGAGCAATTAAGTGCGGGGGCGGTCGGGTTGTTTCCATCAAACTAGGTACGAGAAAGGGAGTGCAAATAAAAGCCGGAAACATCGAGAAGATGAGGGAGGAGAGTTTAACGGATGGATGAATGGTTAGAGGTATGCGTTTGCCTCTGGCACGTATACCACACACATATGTAGTACACCTATACACTACGCTTTCAGAAGTATATAACATGTATTATATATATATATATATATACTACAGCCAGACATAGACACATCCATATATAAATATTGATTTGGAAAACACATGGCACACATTCAAAGGTGAATACAATACGACCTGCTCTTTTCAATTGCAGTTGATACAATTTTTGTAAGCCGGCAAAAAGCAGCTGAAAACTGTCTGAAATAGAAACCTAACAATACAAAATATAATGTCGTACGGCTCCCTTTATTCCTTTCTTACAATAAAGAAAACAGTTCCAAAATACTGGTAAGTTGAGTACACAATAGCTGTGACATATATGAAATTCTATCAATCATCGAGTTACATCTTTCAACATGCAAACATGTATCTATGTCACGTTTAAAGTTTATAATATCAATGATCTATTTTAAACCAGCTTTGATACAACTTAGTCAAAAATTGTCCAAAAACATTGATAGTGTTTGAATAGAAGTCACTTTATAATTTAGAAAACCTTGTTAGAAACGAAGACAATGAAATTGAAGAAATACTGCCGCAGAAGTTTAAAAAATTGCTTAAATTACATTGAAAACGTTTTAATATTGTATTAAATAAAAAGAAACAATAATCAACTTTAAACTCATATTTTAAACTGTAATTTCACAATTTAATTAATAGAACTTTTCTTTGTTCGAAAAACAGCTTTCTTTATTGAGGAATAATCATTATCTGAAATCCAAGATTCGCTTAACAAACTAAAACGTATCTTGCTCATTAATTCAATTCTAATTATATCGAAAATTTAAAAAAATGTAGTCAAAACGGAGCTCCTAGTACATCATTTACACATGAACCAAATATACCAAAGTAGTCTTGAGAGTGTTATCTATAAATCTTCTCGACAACACTTTAATAACTGAGAGACAAAAGCTATTCAAGCCGTTGAATCATGCGTTATTTTTTAATGTAACCTTTAAAATTAACAACTACGAAATAATCAAACTAATTTTCAATAAATAGTATTCATAACTTATAAATAATAGTAATATTTTATGAAACAAAACTTTTAAATGAGCATCTTTCTTGGAAAAATAAAGAAACAAACAGGTTTGATTAGAATTAAAAAGGAAAAACCTAATCACTATTACTAACCGTCAATTTATTCAACAAAACGAAATTAGCAATTTAAACCTTTGAATAAATAAACAAAAGCGTAATTTTTTCAACTCGAAGTAAATTATCTAATCCTATTAGTGTCAATTTGAATAATTGCAGTACTTAATTCATGCAAAGTCCAATTCGCACATTATTTATGACCGTGAAACGGACTTACGTTACACGGATTGAAAGCGAAAACTATAATTGGTAATGAGTTTAAAAAATGAATTAGAGAAATCATGTTAAAAAAATAGATTGTATTCACAATTAATAAATATGTCATCATTTTCTTTTTATTAGTATCTGAGTAATGTGTTTAAATATTAACATAACGGATGATTACAATAATACGATTGCGTGGGAAATATCTTAGTTGGTTTCTTACTCATATATGATTCATCTTTAAGTGGAGATATATAAGTTTGGGAAAGAATTTTCAATACAGGTTCATCGATGTGATAACTAACAAAAGGAAAACTATTTGTGAGGAATTCACGTTATTAGAACAGATTAACGTATCATTGTATTAACAATTGTATTTTGTACAACAACAATTGATTATTCTTGGAGTCACGATTGTGTATATCCAATACTTATTCGATGTAGTCTAATAATAAAATCTAATAATATAAAAAATGTAATTCAATCCATTTATAATCGTTATTACAAAAAAATAACATATACAAGTAATATTATTGATTGGAAATGTTTTCATTTACTTGAACAAAACTTTTTGATTACATCTACTTGAGACTATTTCCTAATATTCATTTAATTTGTTTAACATGTGTATACTCATATCTGCATACAAATTAGAGTGTCAACAAACGTAAATTGCACTTATAGAAAGCAACAAAATTAAAAAAAGGAAGTGAGATAATTTGCATATTTTATATCTATTAAATAGTTACAAATACAACTGTTGACTATTTCTCCTTGTTGTGGAACCACTATCCGGTTCTGAGGCGTACTTATATTAGTTGCGAAGGATGTGTATAAACACATTCATGAATATGCGTAACAGCTGATATTTGTTTTGTGTTTCAAAGTTGATTCATTGATTGTTAATATATACAAATATTTTTTGATATAAGTAGTATTTCATGTTTATAGCAATCGGTAAAGCACGGTAATATTTCACATAGGGTAACCTGTTCCGCTAATATGCGGACTATTTGAAACTAGAACGAAAAAAGAGATTATTTATGGACAAACAAATAATTATGTCTATCGCGGAAGACTAAAGGTTTCAAATCACAATATTTACCCAACAGATTTAGAAACAACTAAATGAATCAATTTTTATGAATGCATAAAATATTGATTCTATATGTGATGTGGGGTTTCTGCTTCATCTCTTCATTACGTCTATTTATTTTCCTCTTTATTAAGCCATTTGTAAAGCTTGTTATCATAAAGATAGATTGCATTATTAATAAATTTTAAAAAATATAGTTTCTTCTTCTGAACAATATCAGATTATGTTAGATATTGCCGTAGTTGTAAAAATAGCCAAGTACAAAAGTTTATTACAAAATAAAATCTTATGGTTCGTTTAAAATATACAAAAAAAATATAGTTAAATGTTTTTTTTATTATTAATTATAGTTAAAATATTGATAAAACTTAATTAAACAATGGGCTTATTCCAGTTCTATCTTGCAAGTTAATAAAATGCAAGTCACAGAGTCTAGACTTCCCCAAATAGAAACGGGCGGCTGGTTATGAATCATTGATTAATATTCTTGATGGCTGATGAGGAAAGGCTACACGGATTTCTCAGAAGAATTCCGATAGAGACTTCCGTTTCCGATGTGGTCGTATTTGGAAGACTTCGACAAGGAAACCGCAAAGTGAGAATAACCCGTGAGCAAAAGAAAATTGATGAAAGAAGCGAATCGTATTATAATTTGATGAGAAGTAATATCATTTGCAGCGAACATCTGAATTTACAGTTTAATGCGAAACGCGTCTCATTTCATCAAGCAGCAGGAGTCAACACCATCAGATGATGCTACCCCGTCAGAAGCAGAAGATTGCAATTGAACGCATTGAGAATAGAGCGAAAAGCATACGGGACACGGCATCCTCGGATTCTGCATTTTCTTCTGCATTGTTATCCACGAAAACAGCTCGACGACAGAAACAAGACCGGAGATTAATGAGGGAATTGCGGCTGCGACTCGTACACAAAATAATGCGCTTTCAATGGGAAAATAAATTAGGTGAGGGAGATGGGGGACTAGAAGGGATGAAACAGGATGGCACACTGAGGATCAGATGGCAAAGAAAAGAACGAAAGACTTAACGCACTCCGAGGGATTCCGCAATAAGTCTTGTGGCACAGTTTACGTATTAACGCCAATTAAATCCTTCGTTGAATAATACAAGTTGCAAGTGTACTCTCGGTGACCAAGTCTACTGAGAATTGCGAGGAGTAGGATTTATGTACCCCTAACGCAATTGCAGAGAAATTTCCGTCAATCTGTATTATACTTTAAAACAAAGCTTTTAAAGAACACTTTTCTATATATATTTATATCATTCGATTACTTACTATACATAATATATAAGTTTTTCCCAAACTTTTTCTGGTATGGAACACTTGGTAAATTATAAAATATTCACATCTTGTTTATTTTCAGAAAGAAATTCTTTATTCATTTAGTCAATATTTCATTCCAGATTTTCACGGAACACCGGTGTTCCGCGGATCATAGTTTGGAAAACCCTGCAATATATAAATAAAAAATGCTCATTAAACTTAGTAAAATAAAAATGTTTTATTTTTAACCGGTTTTCAAGTCTTCGATTAGTACTCTTTCAAAAGGTTCTGGATATTAATGATAAAACTTTAATCTTTTAGTCAACATGTCTTATACATTAAACACATAATAATTTATCATTCGCTTATTTACCATGAGTTGAAGGTTGATGATCCGTCATCCTACCAAACATAGTCTAACAAAAACAATATTTAATATTGTAACACAAATAAAAATCCATATTATTACGAATAAATACTGTAAAATGCAGTAATTGATTTAAAATAAATAAATATTAATTAGAATAACATATCAATGCTTCGGTTGTAAATTTGCTTGTTATTAATTAGTATGATAGCACGAAGATTTAGTCATCTCAAACTTCTTATATTTAGTGTTCAGAATTACTATAGTAATAACTTACGCAAGTAATTGGTTCTGAACGTTTTCGCGTAAGAAGAGGAAATCACAAAATTTAGCATTTTTGACAAAAAATATGTTTTAGTGTTACAGGATTAGTGTAAGTAAAATAGAAATTTATATAGAGAAGATTAATTAATGAGTCAATTCATATCAAAGCCTCTTAATTATTGCATCCAAATTATGTACAAACCAATGCATACATATTACTCAGCCATACCAATTACTACAATTGCTTATCAAAGTTAGTACGTCTGACATGTAAAGCCGTATTTTACCGACCTTCACTATAATATAACTATAATACTTATTGTAAAAAGTATGAATAATATTTTTAATATTTTTATTTACTAATAAACAATAACAGCTTTTTATCTAATCGAGATGCAAACTTTTGAAAATACATACAATTAACGATGAAAAGTATGGAGCGGTGTAATCAAAAAATATTCGTTCCGAATAAATATTGTTTTAGATTTCCGCATTGGTTATCATTATTTATGTAACAATTGAATGGCGTTAGCGCAATATGGAATATCTGCAATGGAAATAATATAAAACGTAAAATATTTTTAATCAAAACTCAAACAACAAATATACGACTGCATATAAAAGCTTTTATAGTCAAAATAAACAATGCACATTGCATAGCTTCAAAAAATATTGCAAATAAATATGCGACAGCGGAATTTACCGAGCATCAATAATGCGTGTAACTAACTGTGATTAAATATCGTATAATACATTATTTATAATAGTTTAAAATTTAAAGTTTTGAAAATAATTTTACAAATTTTATAAAATGTACTTACAATTAAATAATTTAGACTACATAATTCAGAAAATAAAAAGCATTAAATTAATTAATAGTAAAATTTTCCTTAAATTTAAACTAAATGAAATCATATTTATCAGGGATCGGTGGCAATCGAAATCCCGATAAACAAAATCCCGACAACCATAATCCCGACTATATCAAAATCCCGTCTAAATCAAAATCCCGACTGTATCAAAAATAAAAGTAAAGAAAAAAACAAACTATGTATTAATAATTATATTTTTATGTATAATATAGATAATTTCCGAAATTCAACGCTCGAGTTTTTTATTACTAGAATGCAACAGGGTACATACAGAGTAGGAGTTGTGATTAGGAGTAGGACTTTTTATCATTTTCAAAACTTGTATTCACATATTATTTGTATTTTTATATGTTATTTGTGAAAAAATTAATAACACACATTGGCATGTCTCCCAATAAAAAGCGAAAGAATAAAAATAACCATACATATGAAAAGCAAAATCATTCAAAATGGAGACCATATTATACTTTTTTTTCGACATGGAACGCATTATTGTATTTTACATTAGTTTATATGGGGAAAATTGTTTCACTATACGAGTAAAAATCAGGAAATTCTGGAACGGATTATTCTCATTAAGCGAGGTTCCACTGTATTCAAAAAGGTACCAATTGGATTGTTTAAGCTTAGTGGAGATTTCTTTGTACTTATGTATTTGTGTATACAATAAACATATGGACTAAGAGACTTAGTAAATACATAGTTTTGTTTTGCTCTATTAACAATAACAATTATAATAATAATGGTTAGACATAACAAGCTCTAATTTTTAAGAATTTTGTCTGCTATTTTTTAATAAAAATATTATTTTATTTTTCATCTTATAAAAATTTAGTATATGGTGACTACGCTCCGGAATAATTATAAAATGTTATTGTAGAAATTTTAATAATAAAATAATCTGTCGGGGTTTTGGTACAGTCGGGATTATGGTTGTAGGGATTATGTTGTCCCAACAGGGATGGCCAACTTTTATGTACATAAGTTCTACCTATTTATCTTAAATGTTGTTGTTGTCATACTACGTCCTATCTACCTACGAAAAAATAATTATAATGGCTTGTTGGCCACTCCTGATATATATTATTCAAAACTTAACATTTTACTGTCAATACATTTTTGATTTTGAAATTTTACTCTTAACTATCTTAATTTGCTAGGATTACAAAAAAAAAATTTAAAACATAAGTGAACTTAAAGAACATAACAATAAAATTTAACCTATAATTATTTTGTTCAAATTCATGAACTTGACTTGATCTAAATTTATTATTACAGTTTTGGCAACATTGAAGGTCGCCTCAGAGTATGCCAGTAATATTGTCACCCGGAAAAATAGAAATTACATGATAAATATTATTTATTCTACACATTTTCCAAGTAAAAATAAACAAAGGCCACTGAATAATTTTAGTTCTTAAGAAAACAAATATGTTTGTATAACATTTTATAATAGTTCTGTAGTTCATGTTACTTTTTTTTTACTAATTCAATGTAGCTATTGCAAAAATATCAATATTAGGGCAAAAAAAACCTCTTGTCAATTGAGTTTTATAACAGCTCATTATTTTATTTATCATAATTATATAAATATGTATAATATTTTAAGATTCAGTAAATACTTAATATGTTAATTCTTGTTAAATTCTCTAATGATAATTAGATTATTTTTAATTATTTATTCGTACTAATCTAAACAAATACTACTCAATATTAAATTTTGAAACAGTTTATGGAATAAATGTGTCTTCCTTACATTTAATCTATGCATTAGTATTTGAAAGTTATCTTCTTATACTGAAGATTGTAATGTAAATATAGCCTTGGGTTAATGGTAATGCAAAGGTGAAAACAGCAAGACTTTCTTTGCACTATAATCATTATGTCTTTACTCGGCAGAACGTTTCTCCATTATTTTTGTGACCCGAAACAAAACCAGACATTATAAATAATTTAGCAGCGAGTGTAATTATCCGTTTCCACTATTTACGTTGCAGAGGTTACCAAGAACCAGTAAAAACGGCGAACATCTGTGTGTAATATAGAATTTAAAAATATTCGAAAGGAGATGATGATTTAAACAGACTGGAAGCTTTGAAATGAATATGTTTGATACTCTCGTTATTAAATAAGCAACATTCGTAATATAAACATCCTTGCAGTAAATGTAAATACAAGTTGATTGTGAGCCGAGGACTGCAAAATGACTAAGGACGAGTATAGATGAGCTACATTAAAAGAGACGTGAGATCTGCTGGATGGATTTTAGATAATGTCAACGAAAGCTGCGTTTGGTATCTGATGAGGGCGTTCACAATGGAGCGAAAAAAGTGTTGGCGAAGTATGCGATATATTTTCCACACGTTCGACACGAAGATAAAACGCATTGTGACCATAAATACACAGGCAGTGGGGTGTTCTTGCTGGTTGTCAACGGTAGCAGCAGACCAAAACTTTTTGACATTCTATCAAACCCCGTTGATGGTATCTGGCTGCGAATGGCAGATAAACAATAACGAAGCCACTGAATTATTCGAAGTTTAATTAACTTCGTCATCGATGTGAGGAATTGAGGGTTCGTGCGTTCCATAATATACAGAAAAATATGTATTCATAAACCAAAACCGCAATTTCGTCGTCCTTTGTTAATGTAAATTATGCCCATTATACATTTAATTCAGTTTTCAGGTCATACTTCACAACATAAAACAATTACTAATATAAAAAGTGCAAATAAATAAAAAAAAATATTTTACTGAACTGAACAAAATTTGGTTTAATTTAGTTCCAATTTAGTTCGATCGTAAATTTATAGATTTTGTTTTATTAAGAGTACAGCGGTAGATATAAATCGCATAGAAAAAATCGCACAAAAAGAAATATTAGAAATATTATTTCATAAATTCTTACATGTAACAAATAACTTTGTATAATATTTTACAGAAACTTTTTAAATTTCACATGGAAACATTTTAAAAACATTTAATTTCTCATTGTACATATGGAGAAATTTTCAAAATGCAAATACATAATTCACTGCTACTCGCATTAATCGCACATCTTCTTGTGATTAATTGGTTCAAAATCGACAAAATCGACATAGTTTGAGTAGGCTGTACATATGCACTCTGATACAAAACATTACGCCGTTGGAATTGGTTAATTGGTTGGATTTCTACATAAAAAATCGCAGAGAAAGGACCACACAAAAACAGTAGAACATGTATTATAAATTGGAAAAGAAAATAATAAAAGTGTAAGTAGAAATTTTCAAAATTAATTTATAAAACGCAATAAAAGATTTATTAGATTTGCTTATTTTAGTTTTATTTGTCTTTAATACATAATTAGGTCTGTAGGTTATGTAATTTCATCTCTACATTAATATGTGACATCCTCAGCAGATAAGATACAAAAATATAAGTAAACTTTCAATGCTTTAATTGTTATCATAGCTTTCATACAATTCGAAAAATTTCTATTTATTAAGATGTATTCATCTCATAATTTTACAAACAATGAAATAATATATTTTTCATATCATTACATTAAATACTCATAAAACTTTGCCCAATCTTTCAAAATCACATCATAGTTGCATATATTTTCTATTTCATGCTCAAATACTAACGATTTTTTATCAAAATCATCTTCCATAAGTACAAAACAATTGTATTTTCTGCTTTCAAATCATGCGAAAATCAGTATAAATCGTAATATACACCGTGAAACATTTTAATCTGCAAATTTAATAACGCATTGTTATACTTCATATAATGTATAATGAGTTGATTATTATCAACACATGACAATTAAGCGATATTTCTGCAGATCAACAATAAAAAATTAAATGAATATGCATATCATGCGACTACTAAATTGTAATGATGTTGTTATTCAAAAGAAAGGAATGATATTGATAGTAAAACCGAATGTGAATAGTGAAAGATGATCGTGTAATTTCGTTAGCGTTACCGTTAGCTGCGTCCCTCAATGGACTTGAATGGAAACCGAGGCGCTTGCATAACACTTGCAATTTAACTAGTTCAGAATTGTAACATGTTTATTAATGCGTACATCATATATAACAAAAAAAATAGAATAGAATAGAAATAGAAATCGCTAACGGGCCTGAATACAACCGGAAACTGATCAAGTACTGTGGTTAGTTCAACCAAAAATCATTCATAAATTATTGTACAAAAAAAATGTAAAGAACAAAACTTATAAAAGCAAACATAAACAAAATATTGTTAACTTTTAATATAATATTAAACAACTTTATTTGTATTTGCAATGTCTGATATACAACAATGCTTTTGTAAAAATATATAATAAATGGAGTATTTGTTAAGATGTGTAAGCAACAATCAATATCAGAATTTATATTCCATACAATAATCGATTTAAAAAAAAAATCAGTATTACCAAATAAGCGGTTTAAACCGGATTTTAGAGAAACAAATTAAAATAAATTTAAACAATAAAAGTAAGTTTTCGAAAATTTTGCATTAACAAAATATAGGAAATATATCAAATAATTGTATGGCATCACATAGTTAAGAGAGGATCTATAAATTTTGTTAAAATATAGTATTTTTATTAGACAAAATTACAAATTACAAATTAGACAAAATTATCTTATAGTCTTTATCGAGTATATCTTGTCAAATCTTCAAGTTAATGTTCCAATTCATCTTGTTGGAACAACTATGTTAATCGATTTTATTACAAAATCACGGAGGAATTTCTGTTTCATAGCCTCAATTTTAAAATCATCACGTTTACTTTATAAAGTATAAACCTTGAAGATAGATGTTAAGGTTATTTAAATGATAAATTGTATCTGCAAAGTATTATTTTACATAATAATTTACGATAAAGTTTTACACTTTTATATATACAATAAAAATCATCTTTCTTAAACAAATTATTTTCACGGAAAAGTTATTAATGAATTATTATATTTTATAATCTCCATTAATTTATTTATGTTCAGTTTATTTAATTAATTATTACGTATTACTTTTTCCACACTTTATGAACTCATGGTTTTAAAAAGTGCATATAAATATAAATCTGTAGAAGAACTTTAAGGTTGTGAGAATTAAATTATTATGTTGTAATTATAAAAGAATTATTTCATTAAGTATAAATGTTGCAGTTTATTTTATAAATAAAGAATGCTCCGCGGATCGACCATAATTAATATCAATTTATATTCATTAAATGTTATTAAATGGAAAAACCTATATTTACCGCATGGAATATTGAGAAAATTGAAAATCTCTATTAAAACTTAAAGGTCATGGCAAAATCGCAATACGACGATCGTTAAAAGTCACGGAAAATCATCTTGAAACTACATTCATGAACATTCAATTATAACTGAAGTTGTATATGTATTTAATAAATTAATGTGAAATTGCAATTGTATATGCAGTCAAACCTCGATTAACGTTACCTCTAATAACGAAGTTCGGAATTAACCGCAATTGCTTACAGTAACATAATTTTAGGCAGAATATTGTTAATATCTTTACATTAAATGAGAAAAAACTATGATATATTCAATGTTTTTGTTGTTTAACCCTAATAAAAGTAATTGACATTTTCTCCTGGATATCTTTGCACACCCACATATTACATTCTGTAGAAAAGTTATCTTTCATCTTTTCTAGTATAAATATGTTATCGTCCATTTTCATATTTTCCTTACTCGAATTAGATAATTCTTCGATACCCAAAATAAAATTACATTTAAATTTTAGTTGCTTTGGAATCAATTCCATTTGAAATCTCTACTACAGCAACAAACACTATGAACTAAGATTAGATCGAGTCTGATCCAAGTATATTTGCACACAAGCACACTTTCAAGAACCCTGGGATACATATGTGCCTCAGAGTTAAATGACATTGAAAATAACTATTGAACATAATTCTGATTCAGGAAGAAGTGTAATTGTTAATCCATGGGTATAATAATTTCGTAAAGGCAATGTAAAAAAAGTACAAGCAATCAACTTTAGTCTAATATTTTAAAATGTGATTTCACTTTGTATGAAAGTTGACTGATTATTTAATAAAACTTTTCTTTGTTCTAAAAAGCTTTTAAAATAAATAATAATAATAATTTATTGGCCAAACATCGATAAAGCTTTTAATTTTTTTGTAAGAACGTTCTTTGGTGTTAATTCTGGCATTATTTTTCTAAACTATATATCTTTAGTTATTATTTCTAGTTTTTTTGTAAGTTTTTATTTATAATCTATTCTACTGAACATTTATCAAATCTTTTTGTAGTTGACATTAGGAAGTTGCTGCCCAGTGGCACCATTACATAACGTTTGTATATAATATTTATTTATGTATTCTTTACTTAAATCTAAATTGCAGATCCAAGGGCTTGAAGCTCTTTAATCTTCGTTGTCACGCCGTTATCGAGGAGGTTGACCGCCAACGGGTTCGTATGCCTGTTCGTGTATTTTTTGGAGAAATCTTTGGCAATCTCTTCCACTGTTTTTATTCCCAAGCCCTAGTGCAGTCCCTTATTGGTGACGTACCATGGTGCACCCGCGATTCTTCTAATACATTTAAATTAGAATACTTGATTTTTTAATATTAGTTGAGCTTGTTGTTCCCCATAATTGGATACCGTTTTAGTAAAAAATATATTTTGATCATAGGAACATGAAAATATGTCATAATAAATAAACGTCAAACCATATGTCTGATTTTATAATAATTGAAGGGAAGACATTTAAATTTTCAATCTGAATTTTGTATAATTCTGGGAAGACGGAGGGTCGGAGTCCATTTAAAAAGCAATTCCAGTGTCATTTGGGTAAGTGCCTTTTAATAGTCTTAAACCGAACGACATTGCCATTAAAACGTAACAACGAACAAGTTTTGAATACTTTGCAGCGGCAATTAATAGGTGAAAGGAACGATGAAAATAAATCCATAATATTAAAATCATTTTAATTTCTCCAAACTTTTACTTCAAAATTTTAAAAAAATATGCAACACTCATAAAGAACTAAAAAAATATTTTACGTTTATAAAAGAAAAATATATTGTTGGTACTTTATAGAAATAAGAATTGTAATTAGTTACAAATTGCATTTTGTTATTGTTACAGAAATGTAAGTAAAATTGAATCGAATAATTTTATAGTTTATGTTAGCTTTTTAATGCATTTAATAAAACAAATTTGAAAATATTTATTTTAAATTAATATTATGTTACTTTTGAATATGCGCATATATTTTTTTGTGCGCAATTGTGTTTTAATGATATTTTCCTTTGTCCGTTTATTCATTAAAACAATAAATATTAAAATAGCATTTTGTATAAAATAATTGAATATTTAAATTTAACGATGGAATAATATTACGTTTTCATTGCAATCAGTTATGTTAATAAATCATTTGTAGATGGACACAAATTAGCATTTAAATACAGGATTTGGAATATTTCAATTGACGTAAACTAAATCATTGTGGTTTTTGTTTTACGAGTAATTAATATACCTGCGTATATGTACTTGACCACAACTTACTAAATAATAATAAATTGAGTTTTTAATCCTAACAAACTAAATCTTTGAATTAACTTTTTCTACTTATAAAACTAAGGTTTATATTTAGTTATTGTAGAACTTGTCGTATTATAATGATTTGAAAAACTATTTTATTTTAGAAATAAATCTTCGCATGAGATATCTGAATTAAATATCATTAGAAACGTTACAATACTTTCTAAAAAATGATCATATTTGTTAAAGTTGAAGCAGTGATTCTCGACCGCAACAAAATATATTTGGGGTCGCAGAAATATTGATGACACATAAATCCGGGATGTTTTTCTACACATATCCATTCTTCGAGGGGTCCTTTCAATTTTTTAAGAGCTGCAGGTGGGCTGCAAGGAAGCATTCAACTGAAGTAAAACTCGGAGTTGTTCTAATTGTGTCAGTGAAATTACATTACAATGTTATTAAATTAACTTGCTTACATTCGAAATATATCTGATATAATTTTAGACTGTGGTAAATAAGAAATCAATTGTAATAATAGTTTATTAACAGATTCAGTATTTGTTTAATAATTGCACTAAAATAAAATTTGTTGAGTTATATTAATAAAACATAATTATTCTTGTTTTTTTTTCTCTTAATTTTAATAATTTTCTATTATTTAAATTAGTTATTTAAAATGTTGATATTTTAAATTTTATTTACTTATTCTGAATAAATATTGTTAAATTAAATCTTGAACAAATATAACATATATTTAGTACAATTTAGATAACAAAGTAAAAATATAATTAAGATTAGTTTCTAGGCTAACGCAAACCGCAAAAAAAAATTACAAAATATGTAAATGATAATGTTAATTACTTTACTATTGCATAACATTTGACCTCTCGCTATTGTTTCTAAAAAAAGGAAGAGAGATTTCACAGCAACAAAATAAATTAACGAGTGAAGAGGAAAGTACTTGATAAAAATTAATGCTTTAAAGTAAATTGTCTTCACGCAGAATATAATTATCAAAGAGAAATCTATTAATGTGAATTAAAGTCTATAATAAAATAAATAAAATGTAATTAACAAACTGAATAGTATTTATATGTGATATATGGATCTACTCGTCAAGCAATTATAACTGAAAAAATTCAATCTATCGTAAATAAAAGTAGCCTAATCTCAATCATTTATAGTTGAATTTTATGAAGAGTTGATACAAATATTAACATATATAATGAAAACTTAATTTCCTCATTGTAAACTATAATTAATCAAAACCATAATCTATAATTAGTCATAACATGACCAGTGAATTGTTCCAATTATATAAATGATATAATCTGATGGGATTACAAACATTATAATTAATAATCAATGATGTAGGGAAGCAAAATTTGATATTCAATTTGAACAAATTTAGGTCACCTTTTATAGGAAATGTATGATTGTTATGATTAATTTATAATTTATATTTGAGTTTTACTTACAGTTTATTTTATTTTTTGATAGGTTTTATAGGTAATTTTTTTGATAATATTGGAATTAAAAAAACAGTTACTTCATTTGTATAAATCCGTCATATGTAATAACATTATCAAGAACAGTTTATAATCATATTCTCAACTGAAATATTAGACTTAAAGCAAACTTCCAAATTTCAAACTACAATTATTCAAAACCGCAATCGATGAATTCTCGTCCCTCGTTAACTGAATTGCCCCAATTACGTAAATCAAACGATATTATCTGATGGGTTTATCAACGTTCTAATGAGTATGAAGGCACGTGTTACGGAGAAGCAAAATGTCATACTTGTTCCTATCCAAATTCAGCAAACCTCTTACAACGAATCATTATGTGTATGTGAGTGTGTGGGAGCGCGCATATCGCAAATGGGAATAACATTATCCTGGATAACGAAACGATATTAACGACAGCCACTTTCCGAAATTGGATTCGCGACATTTAAAGGACCGGGATGGCGCTTATCTAAATTAGTTCTTAAGTTCCTTGCTATTTGCCTTCGAAATTGGTTCGAAATTTCAATTATATTTACAGGAAAGCCAAAAACGCTGTTCATTGTATGCGTTCGCTTATTCAAAATGCAACTGTTGCATTAACCATCATCAAAATTGTAGCGATGTCAATGCGAATCACAGATTAAAAAAATGTTTGATGTTTTATCGTTCGTTGATGACGTCCACGTAAAAGCACTAACAATGGCGTAGCTCGTTAGCAGATAGATTAGAATAACTCTTTCATAGAATACATATTACAAATATTGTGTGATTGCGATAATACCAGTTTTTTATCGATTAAAACATTTTTGCAATTCTTTGCTTTATTTGTAGGATAATAATGCTCTGAATACATATGAGTTATTAATATTCCAATTAATATTAATAAATATTTACATTTCATCTGTTGCTTTTGCATTAGCAGAAATTAATTAAATCTCTAACGTATTTACTAGGCATTTCCGTTACTATATATATATATAGTTGCATCAAGTTTGATCTGTTAAACATTGCATGTTGCAGCAATTCATAATTGTGTTAAGCTGAAATGGAACTTCATGGAATATGGAATAAAACGACATTACTAATTAGCAAAATTTTCCTTTTTTTACATCTGAACATAATATGCATCTCGTTAAAAGTTGTTTCTGTTAGTTGGAAATATCATCAGATTTTAATTAAATTAACATTAATTATAAGCTTATTTATAATTAATCTAATTAAACAGTCTTGAATTATTATTATAAAAAATAGTTGTATTTATAATTTCAGTAACAAATATAATATAATAATCATGTAATGCAAAATATGATCTATTTAGTATTTGTTTTTAATTTAGTGTGTGATGTTCATTTCAGAATAGTTTAAAAATATTAAACTTAATGTAAATATATAATTTGGAGGTGTAATTCAATTTACCGTATTTTTTACCGGTAAACGGTAAATATTTTTAGTAAAAACCGGTTAACCGGTAATTTAGAGGTAATTTGAAAATTTTGTGTGCAAAAATGCGATGAACAATAACCTAAATACATCGCATGATGCGGCCTCGATCAGTTCGGAACCACAATGAAAAATTCATTTCAATTAACGTTTATTTTTTATGTCGTTAAAAGTCCTCGATTAGTCCGGAACCGATTACATATATTGGTGTGCAACAAATATTTAATATATATTCAAGAGATTGAACATTCAGTAGATTGTTAATTTAGATTTAACAGTAACTGGATTTTGTAACCTACTACATCTCTGTAGATTATAAAGACATTATTTACTTCCAAAAATATATAATTATGAACACACATATGTCCTGTTTAATAATTTTATTCTATGTTAAATCAAGAATTTGTAATTATTTTTTTTTGCATAAATATTAATTTTTTAATGTACCGTTATATAAATTGAAAAGTAAAACAAAATAAGCTCATTAGAAATGTACCAGAAGAATGACACGAAATCCATAACAAATATGTTAGATAGATGTTACTGGTTAAAAGCGATTTTACATTCCTAGCGCTCTACAAATCCTCTATTTACAAATGCTAATTAGCAAATGGAAAAAGTAAATAAAAGAAACTATACATTCGTAATTACGTCAGGAGAAGTTAATTAACGCCTTTCGCGTTGCGCATTCTTTTTTCGCGTAATTACTATTTACGCCCTTCATTTAATCAAAAGACTTTTCACGGCTGTGAAAGCCTAAAAAGTAAGAAAAAAAAGGAATCACTGAAACGTTTCTAATGGAAACTTGCTGTTTTGATAAGCTCGACTATATAAATGGAAAAATATGATTTATGTGAGTTTGTTTTTGTTATTAATATTTGCGGTTTCTCAAGTAAAATTTTTACAATGAATAATTAATTGCGCCAAGATTATGTAAATGCGTCATTTGATTTATGCAAGGTTGATATAACAATATATGCGTGGTTTGTTACGTTAAATTGTATGATAAACAATGATTTGCTTATACAATCAACGACGATCGAGAAAATTTTAAAGAAAAAGAATATTTCGAATGTGACACTAGAAACACGAGACAAAAACAATAGATTAGGTTAGGGCATATTGGGAATATTTTTTGAGAAAAAAAAATGAATTCCGATCACTTTTTAAGAATGAACAAGTTGTTAGTCTCTTGTATAAAGTTTATACCTTTAACAAAGTATAAATTATTAGTATTTTGATGAAATATGTTTTATTGTTATAATGAATGAAGCTCGAATAAATTCAATTGTTCTGATGAAACATTTACCTAATTTTGTATATTTTCAGAAACAAACTGAGTTTTGCTGTAAAATCACTGAAAATATACAAAATTAGTTCAAAACTATTTAATTTATTTATACATTTTTTTTGTTTCACATTTTTTTATCTTGTCTAGTTAAATTCATAGATTGCTTAGTGAATGCAACTATTCTTTTCTTATTCCTGGGTCAAATTTTCTGAACAATGTCTGAAAATAATTAGATTTTGGAAAACATCAATCAGGAAAACTTGCGGAGCAAAATAATGAAGCTGATTGATTATATTAGGTTGGTGCATAATTATCAGGCGTTTTTAAACAATATTTATTATGAAAAAAGAAACATAAAAATTCTACAATAACATTTATAAAGGTTTTTCTGGAGCGTAGTTACCATCTACTTCAATAACTGCTATTTACTTGGAAGACGGTTATTAAAAAAGTAAATAAAACAGCAATTTTTATTAACAAAAAACTAGCCTACTAAACGCCTGATAATTTTGCACCAACCAATAGTTTTTGTTTCGCATACTTTGATTTCATAAATGCTTCATGGCAGAAAGGTTTTAAAATACTCAGATCAGTGACAAGAAAATATTATGTTTGATATTAAAAACTATGGAGTTAATATTATAAAGCAGGGACGGTTAAAGTATCGATTATGATGAGCGATCGCAAATAATTAATTGTTATTGTAATGTGACTCAAAAGACCAAAAAATACATTTCTATAGATCAGGTAGGTCGTAATCACATTTTAAGTGGAAAAGTTGATTTTGATCACTTTTTAAGAAGAAAAGTCGATCTCAAGAAGGAACAATTTATTTTTATGTTAAATGAATAAAATTAATTGATTGTAGTTTATGCATATATTTTATCAAAAAGATTTATAGTATGTCAGATTTAATTCAAAGAAATCAATTAAAAATAACTGAAAATTAATAGTTTATAAATTTGTTTTGTTTATTTATTTATTTTTTAATTTTAAGTATTTATGTATCTTAGTTAACATTGATTTCATAAAACATACGCTTGTGTGAAAGTTTTTAAAATAAACGGAGTTAGTGAAATGTTTGTAAGAGAAAGTGAACAAATATATAGAAATGGCAAAGTTTGAAGATAGTTTTTACTTAATAAATATTTGTAGCTTCGAAGTTAAATTGACTGAATGAATAATTGCATTAAGATTATGGAAATATGCTTTATACAAGGTCATTTTTTTTTATTAATAAAATATGTGCGGTTTACCAGGATAAATTAAATGAATGAATATTAACCGCTGTGAAAGTTTTGAATGTAATAACTATTTTTTTGTCATTAGATATTAGTGAGATAATGAGAATAAATTTAAATAAATGATATCAATAATTATTTAAAGTGGAAACCCATATTTGCTGTCGCTGCATACGGGTTGTGGATGTTTTGATTCTTGTGCGGGCGATCGCGCGTGTGTTATGAGTGCGCACGTGGTCTACTGTTATAATCCGGAGTCAAGTGAAGAAGCGTGCGTGGGTGGCGGAAAGATGTTCACGTATTACGTAAGAGGGTTACGTTATTGAAGTGCAACAGCGGAGACGAGGAGTGCAGTAAAAGTAAATAGAGTAGCAATAAATAAACGGTGCAATTTACCAGGAACTGAGAAGAGCACGAAAATGCAGAAGGGTACGAAGACGACGAAGGCGATCGCCAGGAGGCAGTTGCGACGTCGCAGCGGCGTCGCGGCCAAATTCACCACCGCCATGTGCGTCTAAGTCTAGTTGACAATGGAAGCACAAAAACAACAACAATAACAACAAGGTGACAAACAACAAGAACAACTGCGAGAGCGACGGAAGAGGAGATAACGGCGGCGGCAACGGCTACAACAGCGAAGACGCGCCGATAGCATAGTTCTGTAGTTCAGATGGTGGAGGTGGTGCACGGGCGCAACGCACCATCCAACATGACATTCGGTACTGGGACTTGGAATCACCTTGCGACCGGTACTTATGTAACGATAGGCAACGGCGGAGGCGCAACAACTCTGCGGCGACCGTAGGACACGCGGTTTCGTCGCCTCACGAATCCACACGAGGGGCCGCGCCTGCCGCCCGAGCGACGACGAAGGTCTGCGCTCGCGCTCTTCACATCCATCAATCGATCACGTTGAGGCGCGATGGTCGGTCATGCACATACGTACCTGCAAATATTACCATCGGGTTGGGTTGGGATGGTACGGGGTCGAGGTTTATTCGTCGGGACATCGGGGAGCAATTCTTCACCATTTCCATCGAGAAAGATAAAAATGAACTATTATCATGCACCAAAATGACCCACTTCTTTTAAAGCTTCCGGCAATCCATAAACATGTAGTATTAAGGGTGCATGATTAACAATCGCAATTAAATCACAATATACTAGATAAACTCATTAAAGCAATAAAATTCTATTATTCTAATACAGCATAGAAATATCTAACTTATTGAGTTTGATTACCTGTTTTACATTAATTTAACTATTTGTACTCATAAATTTTGTAACTAGTATTATAATGAAATATAAAACTTATATGATAAACAAAATATTTATTCAATTGTAAAAATTCATATTTTACGTTTTTTATCCTTTAAAAATCTGTTTCATTTTCGTGCCTATTCATACGTAATATTTATTAATATATGTAAAATAGTAAAAGTATACTGTTTTCAAGGGTTTCCGCAAATTTTTGATGTAGGTAGACGTGTAGGGTTTTCTGCGATTTATTTTATCTGCATATAGAATATTTATCACTAATCGGACGGTCATTATATCCATTCGTTCCAACGTATAATTTGTAGGAATGCCCCGATATCATATTGGGAATTGAGTAAATATTTAAATTTTATTTCAGTCGTTATGTACATTTTTTTTAATATAGAGAAAACAGTAAACTTGAATCGGTTGCGTGAATAGATATAATATATAATCTGGAGGATTTGATTCTTCTAACATAATCATTATATAATTATTGTTTGTATTGTTCCATTTACAACTGCCTGGTACACTTCATTGGTACTAACACATCCGTACGATCATACGGATGTTTATACTTTCATAAGGAATAATGTACGTATTTTCTAAGATACTTTAAACTAATTTACATGAAGTAAGCGATGACTTCAGAAATATACGTCTTTACAACCCAATATTGTTTAATGACAAATATAATATTTAATTACCAATTATATTTTATGTAACTTATAATGTATTCTTAAAATACATCATTTTGAAATGATTGTAATGATTATATAATTATAATATACAGAGAAATTATAACTTAATAGTAAATTCAGGTGTTAATCGTTTTAACCTTCATTGTGTTATGTACAACCGGTACTAGTTATATACTAATATGTACACCCGCCTATTCACTTAATAATTAGGGAAAGTTAAGTACAATCGTCAAATAAATTCTATCTTCCCTTACCAAATATTGTACTCCTACTATGTTAATTCACTACTATATAATAGGATGTTTATGTAATACAAAGTTAGTCTTAAAAGGGCAACCCAAGCTACGTAACTGGATGCTAGTTTGAGAACTCATATTTACAGTATTACTAAAACCCTCTACAGACGCCGCAACGGAAGACTATATGTCTGTCGTTTCACAGTGTCCAAATTCCATCCCCGGGATACGACAATTAGTTGAATTATAGAAATAATAATAACATATATATTTGTAATAATGTAATAAATAAAAGAAAAATATCTGAGCAAAAGACTTTACTTAACTAATAAACATCATCAAACCAAAATATATAAATAGCTTTATAAAAAAAGGAAATAACAATTCCTTTTAAATAAAAAAAGCTATTCACCTTGTTTTTTTTTTAATTATGATTGTTTTATGATAATTAATTAATACCTGTAGTATATTTTTTCTTCTCAATCATGAACATACTAACTCTGTATTTTACAATTTTTTATTACAATTATAACCAAAAGAACTCATTTTCTTAAAATTAAGAAACTAATTAAAAGAAGAGCGGATAATAGTACTTTGTGTGTATGTAAATGTATTTATAGTAGAAATTATGTTTACTATTAATTATCTTATGTATATTCTACATCCTACTATTAGATGCATAATAGAAAAAATCATCAAAAACAAATAAAATATATAAATTGAAAATTGATAGCCTGAAAGAAAAGGAGTAACTGTTAAGTATGATTGAAAATAAAACATAAATTTTCAAAATTATTATGTTGTATTTGTAAAAACACCACTTCGATTCAGGACGCGGAGCAGTATAGACGTGTTTGATAGCAGCATTGTGATAAGAAATGTTTCTGTTTTTTGGCTTCATTTGGAATCGAGTGTGTGCTGTGTGATCGCAGTTCATACTTGTGACCATGGATCAGGAAGCAGAGGGCACCGATTCATCATATTGCTCTTCGAAGGCCACGGGTTCCTGATGGGAGCAGGGAGAGCGGAAGCGCAGAATACCGAAGAAAGAATCTGCAAAAATAACTACACAACTAAAACCAAAGATCGCCGAGGTCTTCAAAACGCCACAAGAACCTGCTATTTCAACTGATAAGAAGTATTTTGCAAACAAAAAATCTCAACCGAAAGAATGTTATTCTAGAAACGAAGACATGCTTCATTTTGAAGTCAGACAACCCTAAGTCTGTGGTAGTAACTGACCGATATGACGTATGTCCGAACAAGACCAAGTGCTCCAAATGCCAGAGCCAACAAACCGATGCACTTTGTCACTTCCCTCCGGTGTATGGCATGCAACTCGGAGGATCATGCTGCATGGTCTTCCAAATGTGCGAAGAGGCCAATAAAACCCATACCGGGTATATCTAACATCAAAGTGAGTCACTTAATAAAAAGACGTGTGATCTACCTAAAGACCTTCAGGACAATAACACTAATAACACTACTTGACCATATAGTTAACACCTATATTTACAAATAAAACTCGCCAAAGAATGCAGAAAATCGCGCAGAGTTGTTGCAGAGATGTTGCATTCTTCTTCCTCTACCTCTGACATATCAGATTGTTCGCTTGAGATTCTCATGCCTGTAGCAGACTCCATGCCTCTCTGTAACACCGCATTGATGCATCGTCTCCTCAGCGTAATCATCAGAATATTGAGATTCTTCTTCCTCTACCTCTGACATATCATATTGTTCGATTGAGATTCTCACGCCTGTAGCAGACTCCATGCCTCTCTGTAACACCGCTTCGATGCAGCGTCTCCTCAGCGTAATCATCAGAATATTGAGATTATTCTTCCTCTACCTATGACATATTAACATCAGGATGTTGATATTCTTTTTCCCATCTTTCTAATATCTCGGAGATTTCCCTATTGAGTACCTCAGTTATCTCATGCCTCTCTGAAACTTATATTCATGGTTTCTTCGTCTTCAATATGATTATAGTCACTTTCATGGTCGTCTTATAAGTCTTCATCCATGCCCATATGAGATTTATGCTGATAGTCCAACTTGTATTCAATTACGAAAACAACTTCGTCGCCTTGAGCATTTTCATCTACCTCCATATCAAGTTCATCTGGATCATTGCATACCTCATGCATCTTGTATTCATTTACAAACACTACTTCCTCATCTTCATTCATCTCGTTGATGTTAACTTCTCCAATATTATTTCTTAAACTTATTTTAGTAAATAGCAATCTATATGCTTTCTCTACTGATAAATTCAAGTAACTGATAATGGCAGTACGTTTCTCACCTTTCATATATTATATTTTACAGGTATTATTTTTCTAATTTTATTAGGCGCAATAAATTCCCTCTTTTTTTTGGACTAGATCTTTTCTCATAAATGTTTACCTGTGTGGTGCTCCCTACAGTCCGTTTATTATATAGACACAATTCAAAACAATATCAAAAGCAGAATTAAGTTAACGCATTTCTACCTAAAATATTATACTTTATTGCAGTCTTTAAGGCTTAAATAATTTTGATAACATAACAACCCAACGACTAAAGCGATATAACCAGTGATTATGAATAAAGTGATAGCAGTACTTAATTTTTAGAAACATGTAACTTAATATTATTAATTAAAATATATAAACAGTTATCTAAAACCTGATTTGATATTATAGTATTAAAATGTGGTTTGTACAGAATAGAGGATCTTTGTAGAGTTGTGAATATTAAATATTTTTCAAAAGTTCTTTTCCAGTCCATACATTTCCAATGTGAATCAATGCTGCCGTTTCCTTGAGGTCACATATTGAACTCGTGGCCATGGAAACATCATACAAAAACGTTGTGTGTGCGATTTTTCAAATATGAATATATTTTTAGCAATAGAATATGTATCGTTGACATTCAAAGTAATTTTATTTGTTGTACATAAAAAAAATAATACAGTTAGTAGATATGAATACATTTCAGTAAAATAGGTCCATAATTTGAGCAATATTACATCTAATTTGTCTAATTTTGCAATTAAAATGAAATAAAGAATTTATGAATAGTTATAAATTAATTACGCATTAAAAGAATATATAACCATAATATATTTTCATACATATATTATTAAAAAATAAATTATTTTGTTCAAATTGTTCCTGTAAGACTTAAACTTAAGAGTTTAAGCGCGTTTCATTAAAATTAAATGATTTTCTTAAATTTAAATTAATATGTTTCACGGTATTTTCGTTCGGTGCTAATATCTTTATAAGTTTAGAGGCCTAAGGCTTATAATCATGTCGACACTCTTATTAAAAGATTTTTACATTTTCCTGTATTAAAACTTATAAAGTAAGGGTCTCAAGATGCTTGAGTGCTTCGGGCTTCCACAGTTTATAGAAATTTCCGGAGAGTGGAGATGCTTCGCGAATACAGACTATTTACAACGGAAAATGAACATTTTTCAATATAAAAACATTTTTATTTTTACGAATTTAAAATTGCAAATATTTCTTTATTAAATTTCTATTTGTTTATTTCAATAAAATTTTGAAATAAAGCACTTTATGGGCGACGAATAGCCGAATAGTTAAGTCGCTCTACTCACAATTCAGTGAGTGCTGGTTCGATTCCAACCTTGTGAGGCCTTTTGTAATCTCCCTCAGTGCTTGCAGCAATAGAGCCATCTTTCATCATGAATGGACAGCCAAATGAATGAGGTTCTGCATATGGACCTTCAGTTAAGTCGATGGACAATGTCAGTATTAAGGATAGCAACAGATTTACAGTGAAAGCAAATAGTAGAATCGCATAGCATCAATATACTACTGAAGTTAACCTAGAAGACGATAGCCAACCGATAAATTAAAAAAAGAAAATAATGCTAAAAATTTCAATTAAAAAGTTTACCTAATACAAATGTCATAATAAAAGAAAATAAGGCGCAGTCTAGTCAAGGTTTCGCCAATATCGCTGACTGTTTGAAACCGGACTATACAAAACGAAATTAAATACAATATTGTACAAAGCAGTGATTGGCAATGGATAGTCCGAAAACCGACAGCAGTCTTTTTCCCGGTCCGCGAACAAAATGAAGATATATAAATATTTCCACTTTTAGAAGAACTTTAGAATTAAGCGTTAACCGAAAAATTATATTGAATATAATAAGCCCACGTTTAAGAATGTTAGCTGATAATTTAATAATTATTTTCCTGAAAGTGAAGATCCACAGATTTTTTTTACAATGGAAAGGAGCACAAAAAAATATAAGAAAAAAATACAACGTAATAAATGAAACGTTTAATTAATTCAAACAAAAATACACTAATTATGCTTACATCCCTTTTATTTATTTGATTTCGGAGCAAGAAATATCCTTGATATTAGTTCCAGGGCAGGCAGTAAATTCAACGAAAACAACTAAATTTTCAAATTTCCACCCATCTTTTATAAATTTCAACATGTTGACTTTCCCAATTTTCAATAACCCAGTAAGAGATTAGGCATTTCTTTCGATAAAAACTCAACACAATTTTCAATATCTGGCCAATTTTACAATTTTTTTTTAAAGTAACCACACGAGTAAAACGAATATAACACAGATAAATTGTCGATATTATTACTTTCACATCTATTGGCATGGCATATGACGCTGTGTTGATTGTATCTTTGGGAATCTCTGAATACAGAGATTAACAGATTAGTTTTAAAATCTCAGAAAGGAAAACAGATAGGAGGACACTTTTCGAGGAAGGGCAGAACCTACAAAAGAAGGACTGTCTTTCCTAGAGAAGGACGATTGGTCACCTTAGTATTACTAATTATTTTTTGAAACATATAAAGTCATGCGCACTCAAGAAAGAAACTTCATCATCTACTGGTGTAACTGTCGTGTCTAGATGTTATGTAATGATGATGATGTAAATGATTGAAGATGATTTATGTAAAAAGATTTTTTCAGTTACGTCAATAGTTTATATTTTTGGATCTGTTTCACTTTTTATTTCAAATAACACAGAAACAGTAATATTTGCTTACAATAGTGTAATACTAGAATAAAATGTAATGGTATCTTAGCTTTTCCGAGAAATATAACTCAAGAAATGTCGATTTGGAGTAAATCAAATATAATCAGCAGATCTGTTTTGCCTTCAAGCACAAATATTTTCACTCAATTTTAACAGCCAAGAAATAAATGCCCACAAGGAACACAGTAAGTTTTTTGGACTCCACCAAGACCTTTCATTTATATAAAATTATGTTTACACATTTTCAATAACTTTCATTCGATCAACATGCTAAAAAACCAAAGCCCTTTGGTATTTATTTATACGGAATATTTCTTTATTTTATGGTTTACAATTTATATTTATTGATCTTTATATTTTCTGAGCAATAATTTATTATTTTTCAAGAACCACATTTCATGATGGAAAATGTTAAATATTTTAGTGTAGATTGTGTAATCATTGTTAAATGTTATTATTGAATAAAATATATATTTACTTGTTAATGAATATAGTGGTGTAAATCCACTGTTTCGTGCACTTTCTAATAATTCAGTTATCTAGGGTTCCTGCGTGAACCCTTGCCTCAATTATAACAAATAATACGAACAACCGTTGTATAATATATTCAGACCCATCTTCGATGGAACTAAAATATCAAAATATGCGTATCCCTTATACAGGATATATTTTGATCAGCACAGGCAATTTTGTTTTACATTAGATTTCTATCCCATTTCAGCTACCCCGAATATATTTGCATTGATATTATAAATAAATACAATATACTAACAAATATTGTGATATAAAAATATAATTATAAGAAGATTAAGTATTGAATGTTGATACTTTAATATTGGAATAAATATTGCATATTAGACTCTTTACATTTAAATTTAAGGGATAATGTGAATTATATTTTGAGGAGAGGAACTATTTTAGAATATAGGAGATCGTTTGGAAAATTGTAAAGCATATTATTTGAATGCTTTAATTAATTTATTTATTTATCTAAGTTACTTGTCTCCCAGTAAGAGCGTAGGATTTAAATTTGAAGTCATTTTTTTTGTAGACTTCGTGGAATTTTCAGTCGAAATAATGATCCAAATGAGTCCTCAGCTAAAAATATAGCTTTTCGAATAATGTATTTTATTCAAAAATTAAATCCGTCGATCTTATTGGTACACCCAATAAACTTAATTAATCCCTTATGAATATACTTGATAAATGTCTTAATGAGCATAAATAATTACGCTAAATTTAAGTTCCCTGTGCTTTTCATACTAGTGTAAATAAGTCCAGTATTATTAGTTCAAAGCTTTAAAGAAATTTAGAAATACAACAAACTAGAATTACTTCTCTTTCGTTCCTTAAAATAAAACAAAGAAAATAATTTATTTGTAAATTTGTAAAAATAGCGCTAAATTTAAATCGAGTGCACTTACCGACGCATCTTATATTTAATGATGTTATGAACTGTTAAACTTGTTGTTTAAGTTTTTCATAAATAAATAAAATAATAATAAACAATTGGTTGTTAGTTTATTTCGACCAAATTAGGTCAAATAAAAATTAGTACGTACAAAAATACATGTTGTTGACATTCAGATTTGCCGTCCGATTTATAGTTTATTACATATTAATATTGAGCTATATGTAATATTTTTACTCATTAATTATTTTTGTAGTAATAATAAGTTTAGCATGCCCAAATTATTTTTATATAAAATATTTAATTAAAATATATTTAATATATTCGACAATCCGTTAGGAATAAAAAAATCATTATAGCAGAAATACACAGATCGAAAAACACATTTTTATAACAACCGCTGCTCAGTATGGGGCAACAAATACTAAATAAAATATCCTATATTTGGTATTCGGTTATATACAACCATTTTATTTCTACATCAAAAAGCAGGTTTTAAAATTTTCCAAAATTTATAATATAATATATAAGCAATAGTTCAATTGAATGAAATATTAATGGCAGTTATACATTTATTAACTACTAAAATTATAGCAATGTATACCTTTTGAAAATCCCTTATAAGGACAACTATTGTCTTTGAAAAATGAGCTGTAATTAACTAAAATCAGATGATAAGTTTGAATACCAAATTTCAATTGTCTGCCTTGGTTTGCATTCAATATGCAAACGTTTAAACTACTGAAGTAAGATAACTAGGGGATCCGTAGGTGTATCCAGAGTATATTTATTCAGTTCTCTCAAGTGGAATATCAATAAGTTTACGCATTGGTGGATTCGAATTGAAAGTAGGCTGGAGCAAATTTAAATTGTCGCCATTGATTGGCGCGTCGTCGACGTTGACGTCGTCTCCATATCAGACATATCACTCCCAGTCATATACACGGAACACATACAGCCTCATTAAACAAAGCAATTTGTTGTGCAATCATCGGGAATTTCTCTGGAACCCTATGTCATTGCATAGCCCCGGATAATTGATAATCGATATGGACATATCATCAGCGTCATCGGCGGCGACATCGTCATCACTGAAACTAATTTGAGTCCCGTAATTGAAGCGCACCGGGTCGCATCATCATCATCATCTGCAGCACTCCTCGATGTCGCGAACACCAACAAATATGGAATTATTGCGAAGCATTTAATTAAAACAGGTAAATTGGTTTTGTCCTGTATAATGAAATATTAAATTACGCAGAGCCTGTGGAAAAAAAAGGCACCGTAAACAGCATTATTTCCATCATCGAACAGTTTTAAACGGCGCCGTATTCCAGTTTGGGAGTTCACGTATTAAATCACAAGCTTATAACTAGAATCCATGTATAACGCTGAATACATTTAGGAATACTAAATCGCGTTTGCTAAGAGCAGTATATCACGGAAGATATTTACGGATTTATGGGAAAGTGCAATAAAAATTAATATTCTAGTCGCAGACGTATCCGAGCTTGGCGGGCTTTTAAGAAATACACGAAATTGTTTCAGTCTGAATTATTTTGTACAGAAAGAAAAATGCATCGAACATGTTGAGAAAACTTTTACTGAAATTTTATTAAACCCTTCGAATAAGTAGTATAGGAACTTCAATATTAATTTCATGAAAGAATTTATTTAATATAATAATCTGTTTTATGTAATTTTGATAAACTTCAAGCTTTAGATATTTGTAAACCATATTAAGTTCTTATATTCATTTATTTTCTAATATATATATTGAATATAACATATTTTATATTTACAAGCATAAATTTTGACCACTTTTTAAGTATTTATATAGACGAGTTGTGACTAGTGGTTACATTACTGGTAAATGATTAAACGGTCAATCTTTTTTGTTTAAAATTTAGTTTAAAATAATTATGAATAAAATTTGTACCAGCATTTACAACATCCAATAAGAGTTTATTAATAAAATTTGTTATTGTGTCTCCATCGAATTCCGGATTTTCCTTACAATATTGAAGCAAATGTATAATACCAAATACGTATAAAACAAACTGATATTTCAGTAGTGTTATTTGTTGCTGGTTGATTTTTCTATTATTTTTATATTTATTAATATTTTAAATTTAATACTCTCTCTCTCTGATCGAAAATATGGCATACATTTTAATATTTTATGGTATACATTTTTTTGTTCGAAAATATAGTATACATTTGCGAATAAATATCAAATAAAACTAAAATTAAATATTAAATTCATTTTATTGTAACAATATAACTAAAATACACTAATTTAAGTGTAATCCAAATTTAGTTAAATTTACATGTTTTTTGTATTACTATGACATAATATTCAATTTACAATCTTTTTGCTGCGAATTAATTAAATCTAATGGCGGTAGACATTTGATTTTTGGTAAACTTCTTTCATTTACCTGTCCATTCATGATGAACGATGGCCCAAGCACCGAGAGGGCTCACAAGGGGCCTGGCTTGATAAGGATTCGAACCGGCGCCCACGGAATCGTGGGTAGGGCGACTTAACCATTCGGCTATTAGTCGCCCTCCTTATTTATATCAGAAATTTTATAGGAATTTCCCCCTCCTGTTAACATAATTGATTCCATACACGTTCGTAATGTTATAAAAACGTTATCAAGAGTATTTCTTTCTAATGTATTAAATGCTTCTTGAACATATTCAGTCAATTCATCAATTGTGTTTGGCATTTTGCATTAGTCAATTGCTTCGATTTGGCATCTCTTCTTTGTAAATTCACGTTATGTGGGTTAATGTTTACTATTTTTAAATTACAGCGGTGACTATTTTATTTTTCTTTAAAAAAAACTAATATTTGGTCTTTAAATTCCAAATTAACTCAAAAGCAACGTCAAATATGTTAGGTTATTTAGGTATCAATGTAAACAATACCAATATAATGAGTATTGCCGGTTGCTTTCGAAACTCTAGATAATCTAAGATTTTCTTTCAAATGTATACCTTATGTTCGGACAGAGGGATTATTAAAAACAAATCAATCTTGAAAATTTAAATACATTTATGATGATAGATTTTCTATATTGTAACATATTATAAACGATTTCACACATAAGCTATAATGTATTCATCTTAGTATCTTAGTAATACAGATTTTAAGAGGTCTGCGCGCACAACATAGGCTCACATCCGCACATGCCATAATTGTTCCATGTTGTTCCTATTGTATGTACTCTCGACCATCGAAAATATATAGGCAACCAAGCATTATTTATCAATATTTTACGGTTAACCAGCAAGAAAGCAGACAAATTCAATACTTTCAATCAAGTGCGCCTATTTTTTCAACAATTCCTATTATTAATCTGAGGTAAGTGACTCGATTGACACACACTTGTCCCGGCCATGTAATTTAATTCATTTATTTAAAATATATGGATTACACAAAATTTATTGTAAATAGTATATCAACCTATAATGCAACAAAGGTAGGGAATGGCGGATAATTATAATATAGCAAATAATATACAATATAATTATATAATAGCAATAATACAGATCTACAAAAAATCCAATGATTATATGTCAATTGATAAATCTACCCGTCACAAGATAAAAAATTTACTGTATAAAAATATATAATTCTATGAAACTAACAATAAAAAACATTTGTACGAATATTTCCTCAATTCTCAATTCCAGCATTTCTCAACATTTGGGTTGAATTGGGACTCATTACATTTTTAATGGGTTGTGAACTGCCAGCTGTCATCTTGTGTCAAAGTGAAAAATTGGTAAAATACTCTTAGCAATTGTGTTACAAACAAATATGTGGGGTCGCACGAAAAAATGTAGAGAATCGTCCCAATGCGTAACTTTTCTCATATGTTTTATTCTTCAACGTTATTTGTTACATTAAATATTTCATCAAAAAATAAAATAATATCACAATCGTGATTATTTAAGAACGAGTTAACTGATAAAACACATAATGTTGTGTGTGTATGATTTTATACAATTTTAGTTGAAGGTTTTTTATACTATTGTGGTAACAAACAATTAAATAAACGATTCTGGTCATCAAATATCGGAAGTTCGCAATCAAGTTATTTCTATTCGATATATTCTGTGGTTTGTACATGTTTTACCTTTCGACCGATTTATTTTATCAAAGTTCCAAATCGAATTTAATTGAATGCCACAAATCCACGGTCCAAATGGACATTTTAATTAAATATATATATTTATATATTGTACCATTTATATTGAAATTAAACTACAGAGTCAAAATAATTAATTTTGAAATGTTTTTTAATTTCTCAAAATGTTAATATAAAATATATATTATATTATAAAATGATTAGCCCGCATTTGTATGTATATGTATAATACATTTTTTTTATTATTATTATTATTCGTTTTATTGGGTTGGAGCATAACCTTTCTGTAATCAAATTATAATATTTGGTTGGTGCATCATTATCAGGTGTTTTTAAAACAATATTTATTATGAAAAAAGAAACATAAAAATTCTACAATAACATTTTTAAATGATTATTCCGGAGCGTAGTCACCTTCTACTTCAATAACTGCTACCCATTTACAAAAAATATTTATATTAAAAACAAGTAAACAAAACAACATTTTTTATAAACAAAAAAACGCCGTTTTTCAAATGCCTGATAATTATGCAAAAAATCCAATAGATTTATTTAATATATCAACAAAAATATATATGTTTGTTCACAATTTGTTAAATATTATAATCATTTGTGCATAGTGCCGTAGCAAAAGGGGAGTCTAATCAGAAGGGTATCAATGGCGCTGGTAATGGTATTGTTTTATTGAGGGACACCAAATAAGTATTTGGTCACTATGTGTTATGGTTGTGTATTAAGAGTAATTACATATTATGCAGCATATGCTTTTAAAACTTCATATTTATGGAATTTTAAAATCCATAGTCTTCTTATTTATGAGTATAAATACATATAATAGGTAAGAATATACATTTTTCTATCTACCTCCTTTTATTCTTTTTTTTTTTGGTAGAGGAGAGAAAACCTTACATATGGACTATAGGTGGAGTCGTGGTACTGTGGGATTCTTACCACACTAAAACCTCTCCTGTTCATCATCAGCATCCAGGTCCGGTGTTTTGACGTGTATCTGCAATGCAGATTGTCTGAGCAAGCTCTTCGCTTCTATGTGTGTCCACTGACACCTTCTTCCCTTTCTTTCTCCATCCTCCGCTCGTCATTTTCCTTAATAGAGAGCACCACTGCTAAATAAATTGTGACGATGTCCCACTTTTGTCGATCTACCTGGAAACACAGTTTGAAAACTACTAGTCTACAGCATCTCCGGTGTCTCAATAAAAAGTCCAATATCAATTGAGAGCAGAAATAGATCTGTAAAAATAAAAAAAAATAATAAGCAATAAACAATTGGTAAGAAATAGATGCAATAATTTAAATTTTTTACAGCGAATAAGTTAACAATACATAAAAGAAATATGTATGCTCGTAAATAGAAACCAAATCTTGACGTGATATATGATCAGACGCGAAAATAACAAATTGTGTCAGAAACGCCAGTGCGCTCTATATTTGCTTCTTTCAAAGATAAATGATCGGAAATAATATTTGGTGTACCTGAATATTGTGATTAATGGCATGGTAAACGCATGCCAAGAAATCGCATTTCACCTTTTGATTTAATTGACTGAATTCAAGTTAATATTAAACTCATGGCACAAATTAGTTTCCAATCATTAACAAAAATTTAAGTTAAATCGCATTGAGTGGCCTCAAGAAACAAAAGACCCTTATATTTTAAATAAAAGTAGTTGATGCAATAATATAGTAATATAATAATTATGTTCCAATTATATATATTGAATAATGAAAATGAACGAGATACGAATTTCAGCAAATGTTTGAAACGGAATGTGATTGAACTAATTCGAAATAGTTGAATAAACAAATAATGCAACAAATATGGTCCTACACATATACAAAGGACTATTGATCGCAGTATTTCCGCCCAAATGCACAAATTTTCTTGAATGAAGTAGATATAAATAGAAATAAATGTTACTATTTAAATCTTCAAAATGATATAATATTTGTGTAATGATCTACTTAAAACAGCATTTTTTTAAGATGCAACAGTGGCATGTTCTCGTATAATTTAAGGTATTTTCATACATTTCAGAAAACTATGAGGATCCAACAATGAATCTTCTTTTCTCAATTGAAATTTTATAATTTTACTATCTGAATTATTTTTTGTTAGATCACAATAATTGAAACTGACAAGAAAATTAAACAAAATAAAGTTTCCGTAAATTCAATTAAATATTTAAATCTATTAATCTATTATACGGACAATTTTTAAACATTTGCAATGATATATCTTTAAATACAATTTACAATTTATTTTAAGTAGTTGTTTTCTATTTTCCCCGGGAAATATGGTAGACTATTCTAATTACTGTGGTCGAAAGAAGTAAATCAGTATTAAAAAATATACTCTTTGTTAAAGTAAGAAAAGCACGATTATGTATCCATAAAGGAGTTTCCAAACTTTTCGGTTTGTGGCGCCCTTAATATAACATAATTTTTCCGTGGCGCCCCAAAACATTAGTCTATCTCAGGACGAACTTTATGTTAATATATCGGAATTTTCGCCGCGCCCCTGAATACCTTAAATGGGGCACCAAAAAATCATAACTGTTGACAAACTGCAGCCAAGAATGGTTTATAAAAATGTATCGCTTCAGTTTAGTTACGTTAATATACCTAATTAGAAACTCTTTTCTACCATATTTAAAATATACATAAAATAAATTATGGAAAATATGTATGTGTATGTATCTTTATTTCTAATTAAACTATAAGTCTAGAAGTAAAACAAACTATTGTTATTTATAAAATATAAATAATAAGCAGTGAACCTCGCTTAACGAACAAAATAAATTTTAAGAAAAATGATTAGCTTAACGAGCGACGTTATTTCGATTATTTGGAATCATTATTATAATATATAAACAAACTATGTGCACTTTTTTGTATATACAAATTATAAAGAGATAATGGAGTCAGTTGAAGAGAGTTTAACGTATGTGAATGGGAAAATAGTTCCTGGTTTTGTTGACATTCTAGTTATACCTTAGTGTTGTTTGTGATCACACATATTTCCAAACTTGTGTACAGACATGATTTTTTTGTGCAAAATTTAATAACACTTATATAAAATGCCAAACAATAAAAATAACCATAAATATGAAAATCAAGATCATTAAAAATCAAAACCAAGTTATACTTTTTTTTTCCGGCGTGGAACGCATTGTCGTATTTTACATTTTACAATAGAGAAAATAATCACTATACGAGTAAAAATCCGGAAATTTTGGAAATGATTATGCTCTTTAAGCGAGGTTCCACTGTATATTAAATCTAATTACCATAGGTGTGTCTGTCCAAATATTTTTACTAGCCAAATATGTGCCATATGTCGAAGGAAATAAAAAAAAATGTTTTTTTTTTGTTACCTAATAAAATACGTATTGCGTTCCCTCTTCCGTGTGTATGATTTTTTTTTATTATTATTAATTATGGCAGAGCTTATTCAATATAATAGTTTGAAGTGGATGGTTATGAATGTTCCGCCATTACTGCTCTATCCCTCGCGATCACTCTCATACCCTCTTGCATTCTCTCATCCTGCTTTTTTCCCTAGTGTTTGCTATTTATTATGTAAATAAACGTTCGAGTGTCACGAGAGATCGGTGCTTTAGTGCGCGCGTGTATAAGTCGAAAGAGCGAAATTGACCACACAGTTCACCATCCATCGCGACAATACGGACACGAACGTGTCCTGCTTTCTTACCGTGTTTGCTGCATGAGTGTATATGCTTGTATCTTGGTCCTTCTGTTGCTCTCATCCAGACAAAACAAAACGAAAGGAGAAAAGTTTTAACCTTATTCTGCCTTTTTTTCGCTCTCCTATTTTCGCCTGATCGCGTGCTTGGACAGTTCACAACAGTTGAAATGAGTGGTTATAACGAGCCGCGAATAGCCGATATCCTCGAGAACGAAGACGACGACAACAGCGTCTCGACGACGACGTCGACACGTCAAATGAACACTGATAGGAATCAATTTCAGGTAAAATCATCATTAAAAATTATATCTAATAATAATTATTATCTAATAATATATCTAATTATATCTAATAATAATTATATGTATAAGAGTATTATGACAGTTACGGAATGTTATTTTAATATATCATCTACCATAATTATTAATAAAAAAATATCTGTTATTCATAATTAAGGATAATTAATACAGAAACTGTGTACAGATTACATTTATGGAAATTATGTCAAGTATACTATTATTTTCATGACTTTATTTACGAAATAATTAATTAATTTAATAATTAATATGGTTAATTCTAACTATCATTAATGAAAGAAAAGCAAACAAAAAAAAAGCGTTTCGTCCCATACATCGATCTTCTTCCTGAGAACAGCCTTATGCCAATGTTTCCAAACTGTTTTCTGGCTAATCTTCAGTTCATGGGCAATGGAATAAATACTCGCACGCCGGTTTATATCTAATGTAAAGTTCTGTGTCAAAACACTAACTTTCATCTATTCATTAAAAGGGCTGACAACTTATCAAGCAGTCACGTTTGCACATAATATAAATTATATTTCTATATAATTAATATTTTATTGATATATACCAGTGGTGGCCAGATTTTTTGCAGCAAGAGCCATAGTTACCTACCTAAAGTTTTTGGTATAAAATAAAAAAAAATTGATTCAGAATGTATAATATTTTATTTATTGTTTTGACTATTTACCATCAAGTACTTAATAGTATATATGTATTATAAAAAAAGAAAAGTTTGAAACAGGATAAGATTAAATATGATTACTCTTAAAACATTAATAACAAACTTAGTATATATTTCAATAGTACAATAATAATGATTGAAGTATTTTAATTATTCAAGATATTTGGTTTGTGTCAATAAAATAGTACTACTTTGATGAAACTAGTAAAGTTAATAAATTTGTTTCAAAATATATTGTATGTGGTGAATAGATCGTCAGAATTGTGACTTACTAACAAAAACACAATATAGTAAAAAATTATCAAAACTCAAAAACATGCTAATGTGATAATATCTAGTAATGTTATGCGAGTGTGTATTTGCACTTATAATTTGCGTTTTATCCACAGCTGTTATAAAAACAGATATTTTGATTTACATACGCAAAACATATCACGCAATGCTACTGAATATGAATACTAAATAAATATTATCCAAATAACTGTATTCTTAATAAAAAAAAAATTTAGACAGTGTAAGAGGATCAATATCGCTATTATTTAAAGCTTTTTTTTAAATTTTATATAATTATTTGTAATTTTATTCTTTGTAGTGGCGCAACATTTTACGCTACATTAACACAATGGCTAAAGACTATTCATGTATTGTATTCGTAACTCATGTCTCACTCAGATAGTATTTATTTAATATTGATTGAATAATTACAATATATAACGTTTTTAATGATAGTGCTAAAATACTAAATTATGACGATAGATGTAATTGTAATATTTTTTTATCGTCCTTTTTATTCACGACTGTTCTATAATAAAAACATTCAGTAAATGATCTGGCGGTTGGCAAGATTTTAATTGGACATTGGTGATTATCTATAAATATTGCTTTACAAACAATGCTGGACTTATTTATGATTTTCTAAAAAATGTTCTTATTTTATATATGCTTATACAAATTTAAATAACCCATATCTCTCTTCACGCATAGATATTTTCTGTAAAAGATGGTCGTATAGTGGCTAACGAAACAATTATTTTGCCTTCCATTCTGCTTCTTTTTACAGTGTTTTTTTTTGTGGTATGACGAAACATTGTGAGCCATTATTAAAAAAGGCCGTTATAGCGAAATGCCGTATAAACAGCGTCCGTATAGCGAGGTATAGGTGTATAGTTTTTTATATAATAATATTATTTATTACAACAGTTACATTTATAAGTAAACAAAATCATCAATTTCAACCACATGAACCAAAAATACTAAAAACAATAATATATTTTAAATACTATAGAAAAATGCCTTAGTTTTGACTTTAGCCAATTATTGTATGAAAAAACTGTAAATAGAGAAGCAATATAAGAGATATAAACCAATTCGATAATAATCAGCACCCTTGAGAATGATTTCTAGTCCCTTTGCGGACCATAATTCTTCTATTTTATCATTATCTTGAAACACCAACTTCAGATAATTTGTAGTTGCTCCAAAGAAAAGCACTCAACACATTAACTATTTTGTGCACTATGTATAATTCATCTAATAGATTTATGTATTTTATAACCTATTTATCTTAATACCAAAGAGATTTATGTTATTTTTTATATTGATTAAATCAATTTTATATAAGAGACTGTTGAGAAGAAGATAGCAACAATTACTATATAAATATGTTGAATTTTAAATATATTATACGCATCAACATGATTGTTTATTATTATAATAATAATTTTTTGTACCCAACCAACTGCTGCAAAAGTTGATTTTTTAAATTTTATTATATTGTGTTTTAATTTTGTAATTCATTCTTGCCATAAATATTATAACTGAAATTAAATTGATTCTATTATGTTCAATTCTGATACCAAAAGACATCAATTCGTTTTATTCCAAAAAAATATTTATTTTCAAACTATAAAATTACAGAAAACAACATCCTAATAAACCTCTACACAATCCTCCTAATGATCTCCTTTACTCCAAAACCAAAATAGTCCCTCTCCTCGACCGATACCTTACCCTCTCCTTCAAAATCTAAACAGTCCAACATCACCTTCCTCTCTACATTCTGTGCCACTCGAAACCCAAATATCGTTCCCAAATTTAAATGTCCCAAATTATCCCTATTCCAATACCTAACGTCCCTAGATTGATACCCACTTGTTCCTACTCAGCTACTCATATATTTTTATAACAAATTCTATAACATATACTTGCTTCAAATGCGAGAACCATTATTGATTACATAATTATTTCGCAATTAATATAATTTTAATTTCCACATGTCATTTATTGATTTTTAATTTTGTAATTTACTTTATTAATTTATTACGTATTGATTATTCTTTTAATTGTGTTGTTTATTTATTGTTCTATATTTTTTATATATCATAATTATTTAAATTGAATTCGTTCAAAGTTTCATAAACATTACATGTCAAAGTTTGGATTCTTTAGCTGTAGTTACAACTTGTCTATTACTAATATGAAACATAAAAAATAATACGGAAACATTGGAAATGTTTATGTATGTTCTCAGAACAAAATATAATATATTTAAATCACTTAAAGTCAACTTATAATCAAGTTACTAATATGTAATTATGTGATTATATCATTTTTATATGCTATAGATATTCTTATTATTATCATTCTAACAAATGAAATAATTTCTAAACTAGAAAAACATAACTCTTATCTTTTTAATTTAATAAATGTTGAACAAGTTTTTGATGCAATTACTCAAATAATTATAGAAAATTGATGAGTATCTAGCAACTTTGATATATGAAATTCATTAATTAGGGTAATGTTGCTTAAGTCGTATCACTTCTTAAAATTTAGGAATTTTGAATGTAATAAAACGACAAAATCATTTTACGAGGTATTAAGATGTACACTTTAGTTAACTATTGTTGTTTACACCTATTATTATAGTATATAAACAAAGATCTATGTATTAGAGACCTCCACTAAATCTTCTATGCATATCGACTTTTTATATAAAAAAACGTCAAGTACAATCACACTTCAACAAAGAATCCTAATTAATAGGCTTTTTGATATAAACAAATGTAAAAGTTGGTTGTATCACAAAATCTGATTCAGATCAGGCTCAAATCTCAACAACAAAAAGAAATGTAAGATGTTTGATCCCATATCTCCGTATTACAACTCCCATCCCAAAATAATAATCTACTTCGTACATAAAATATGTCTTTAGAATTAGTCATAATCGTAATGTTAAATGTGCTTACACTATAAGAATGTTAAAAGAAGAATAATCGCCAAGTAACGAATAAAGTTATGTAATAAGTTTTTACCATTATGTCGTTGCCGTCTTGTAGGTTAACTTTAGTAATATTGATGCTCTGCGATTCCACTATTCTCTTTGTCTATCCTTAACACCGTCGAATTGGCTGAAGATCCATCCATATGCTGAATCTTTTTCATTTGACTG